>NC_137436.1:41650042-41705042 GCF_964374335.1 Astatotilapia calliptera | reverse complement strand
AAGAATTGGTAACTCTCCTACAGTTTCGAAAGCCAGAGTAAAAAAATATGTTTTAAGATGCGATTTAAAAAGAGTAACAGTTGGGGCCTTTCTAATGTGGAGAGGTAGATCGTTCCACATTTTCGGTGCCACAACCGCAAATGCGCGATCTCCTCTATGAACCATCCTAGACTTATGTAAAGTAAGGAGTAGGTGATCGCTTGATCGAAGGGCTCTAGAGGGCGTATACAGCTGCACAAGGTCAGACAAATAGTCCGGCGCCTGGCCATTTAGCACTTTATAAGTTAAAAGTAAGATTTTGAATTTAATTCTAAAACGCACTGGAAGCCAATGAAGGGAAGCAAGCACCGGAGTAATATGTTGTTACTTGTTGTTCCTAGAGTATTTAAAAGTAGAATGGGAGGCAGAGCCTTCAGTTTTCAGGCCCCTCTTCTGTGGAACCAGCTTCCAGTTTGGATTCAGGAGACAGACACTATCTCTACTTTCAAGATTAGGCTTCAAACTTTCCTTTTTGCTAAAGCATATAGTTAGGGCTGGACCAGGTGACCCTGAATCCTCCCTTAGTTATGCTGCAATAGACGTAGGCTGCTTGGGATTCCCATGATGCACTGAGTTTTTCCTTTCCAGTCACCTTTCTCACTCACTATGTGTTAACAGACCTCTCTGCATTGAATCATATCTGTTATTAACCTCTGTCTCTCTTCCACAGCATGTCTTTATCCTGTCTTCATTCTCTCACCCCAACCAATCACAGCAGATGGCCCCGCCCCTCCCTGAGCCTGGTTCTGCTGGAGGTTTCTTCCTGTTAAAAGGATGTTTTTCCTTCCCACTGTCGCCAAAGTGCTTGCTCATATGACTGTTGGGTTCTTTCTGTATCTACTGTACAATATTAAGCGCCTTGAGGCGACTTTTGTTGTGATTTGGCGCTATATAAATGAAATTGAATTGAATTGAATTAACAGGCCTGCCTGGCTGCACCTTCGCACAGACAGAGTTCCTGTAAAAGAGGAAACTTTCATTAAAAGCTGTGAAGCTGTGGCCACGAGAGGAACTGCAGTTACTGGCCTTTCATTATCTTCATTTTTCAGTCCTGGAAGTTTAAACGAAGAACCGATAGCAAAGGCTATTGTAGCCGAGTGGTAAATTAATAATAATATTTTCCATTTCAGTTAACCAAATATCCATTTAAGGTTCAAAAAGGGGTCTTAAAATGTTGTTTCTTTGTTTCCATGTAAGGTAAGACAAGAATGATATTGGATAATTGGATAATTTAATGTTATTGCTTGTGCTGTTTCTTTGGTTATCTGCTTGTTGTGTGCACTTGAAGCTGTTAATTATATAAGCATATTGTGGTCGGGGGGGGGGGGGGGGGGGGGGGTGGCCAGTGCTTAAGGGTTAACTGCAGTTTTCCAAAAAAAACTTAACAAGAACTGCATCTTGGGACTTCCTGTTTACTTTTCTTTTTGTTGTGGATGTGGAACGGGAATGGTGTGAAGGAGTTAAATTGTGTGGAGGTATGTAATAACGACAGGAGAGGTCTCAGTGTCTCACTCCAACTTTATTAACTGACTCTCAGAACTTCACATATAGTAAGCGCCAAAATCTCCACCCCAACACTTCCCTTCAACTTGGGTGTGAGTGGAGCCACCTGGTGGTCCGCCACAATGGTAAGGAATTGTTAAATACGCACATAACTCATTGAAACATATTGGTATAATTGTAGTGCAGTGGCAAAACGTCAGTATTTTAACATGATGATGTATTTCTGTATGATGCAAAGGACCTGTATGTGCAGCGTGGAGCGGCCATTTCTCCATGCAAAGATGGTCTGTGTGCTCCAGTATTCCGATTTCTGTGGAATGTGTTTATAAAAATGTAACACTTCCACAGTTTTAAAGGAGCCTTGTGTGATTTAGCTCTTTGTATTTTGTTCTGCACAGACAGAGGCCACTGCCGTATTTTTGTGTTTCATTTCATTTCCTTTATTCCTCCTATTGTATTGGCGCATCTTTGTTTGTTACTTCGCCACGTTACCTCTCGTGCTGTCGATGTTCAGTACGAGTCCATATGGCCGCTGTTTGACAAAAGTAAAGGTCAAAGGACATTTTTTTGTTTATTCAGTCGTCATTGACAATAAAACTGCACATTAAGAACCCCAGTACTTGTGTCCTGTGTGGCTAACCATTTCCCAGGCAACAGTATAAAAGGTTTCTAATGACACAAGTACTACAAATAGTTAAAAACAGGATGGCTCACCTTTACAGACCATCAAAGCTGTGCTCTTCTAGTGTAGCACAAACTATCAGCGAGCGGTGCCTTTGCTTTTAGATTCTGTTCTCCAAGTTATGAGTTACAAAGAAACGGAATTGTTCCTCTGGCTGCATATTTGTTCTGACACCAGCCGCTGAACATCCTTAACCCGAGTGCACCTTGTGTCCGTTAGAGGGCGACACCGAGGCGCAGAGGGGCCGGCCCAGAGCCAGTCCCAGGCAGGCTGTAGTGCCACTGAGCCGGGTACAGCAGACAGACACAGAGAAGGGCTGGTGCAAGGAGGAAGGCTCCTCATGACGCCGGGTTTTACCGGGAACTGAAAAAAACATCTACCTGTTTTGGAAGGAGGAAATTTACGAGAACAGAATGCTTCGTGTTTGGATGCTGATGGCGGCCGTGCAGGTAAATATCTCTGTTTTTAACCGCGGAGAGCTGCGGTGGGATTTTCGCCGCAGCAGAGCAGAGTGATGCTGGTTAGAGGAGACAGAGAGGAGCGCTCTGCGCAGATGGGAGGACAATACAGTTGGACTAGAAAACACTTCCCATCCGCGTCGTTTGTACTGGTGTGATCGGTGCTATTCTCACCAAAGAGCCGCTTAGATTCACCCAGCCTGCTGGGAGGAAAACGCTGCTGGTCCCGGGCAGGAGCGACGCAGTCGCTGCGTAACGGTCCGTGTGTCGGTGAAAGCTGCGGGTTTCAGCTCGGATGCTGCTGGTGTGAAGACTCCCGAGTCAGGAGCCTCTTTATCATCCGTCCCTGCATCCTCGGTGACAGGCGGCTGTCCGTCGCCCTGTTCCGGCTGCTCATTGTGACACCCGCGTTTGCCTTCTGCCCGAATACCACGCGTTACTTTTAGCTGTAATCCAGTTTAGTCTGACCGGATCTGTGTCACATAGCGTCGATCTCCATTAAAAAAAAGATGGCAGTTTGATTTGTCCCCTCACGCCCAGACATAACGCTGGAGCCAGAGTCTGAGCCGCGGCTCGGGTCACGGTGCAGGCTGCATCCACGCCTGTGCTCTCGCCCTGTGCTGTGTTCCGCTCCCGAGGCGCAGTCATGCTAACCTTTAATGCTGTTTCTGTGCTGTCACTCGGCCTGTGGGAGCTGATGTGCGGTGTTACAGCAGGAGTCCGTGTAACATCCACAGTCCTGTGATTCAGCATCGAGCTTAACTTTTTAAAGCACCGCACCGGTGTTGTTTCACACGCTACAGTTTATACCGTGTTTTATTGCTGCTGACATTTTCCATCCATTTCAGCAGCAACACTGAAAATCTGTGGTTTTTATTTAATATACTCAGAAAAATAAAAGTATAAGCGTGGAAGATGTTTTTAACTGTGGCATGCTTTGAAGATGTTATGGATCATTTGTATTAAAGCAGCAAAGCTCTGCCACAGGCGAGGCTCCATGTGGGCTGAAAGAAGCACACAAATGCACCTTCAGCAAGATTTAATGAAGGCAAAGAAAAGACGAGGCGATCCTTTCTGTGTGGGAAAAAATCAATGAAGAAGACAGTGCTGTGCCAAAGGGTCAAAGGTTGGGTCCTAAAATAAGCCCATCACCAATGCCTCTCTCAAAAAAGCAAGGTCAGCACTCTCCAGGGCTTACCTCCAATCCTCTACAAGCCTTTGATTGGTCTGCCTTTGTTACCTAGTAGTACAATAAATTGTACCTACTAGCCTCGATCGTGGCTCAAGAGTTAGGAGTTCGCCTTGTTAGGAAGGTTGCCGGTTCGAGCCCCGGCTTGGACAGTCTCGGTCGTTGTGTCCTTGGGCAAGACACTTCACCCGTTGCCTACTGGTGGTGGTCAGAGGGCCCGGTGGCGCCAGTGTCCGGCAGCCTCGCCTCTGTCAGTGCGCCCCAGGGTGGCTGTGGCTACAATGTAGCTGCCATCACCAGTGTGTGAATGTGTTCGTGAATGGGTGGATGACTGGATATGTAAAGCGCTTTGGGGTCCTTAGGGACTAGTAAAGCGCTATATAAATACAGGCCATTTACAATTTGTCGCTGTTATCAAGGCTTTGATCATGTAGCTGAAGGTGCTGCTGCTGATAGGGTTAATAATTCAGTGATGTCACTGTAGAGGGTTAACGGGCTTGTAGATAATGCAGTTATTTGTAGATAAAACAGTTAACAGCATTAGGCAGAACATCATCTCAGTTTGTGGAGATAATGAGCCCCCTGTTCCCCGCAGCCTTTAGTTACACCAGGAGGAAGAAATGTTTGCGAGTTGATTAGGGTTTGATTTTATCTGTGGTGTCACAAATGCTATCCATCCTTGTGACAATGCCCCTCTGTGTGCTGACCTTTCCTCCTGAGGGGGGCTCTGCTAAATTATTGTCATTTGCGAATCCTGTGCTTTGTGATTAAAATGACGCAGATTAATTTCGCTGCGGGCAAAGCTTTAAACGCTTGACTCACTGAGAACTTTGAAGTGATGGCGAGCTTCATATTGAAATATGTAAATAGGCTCATAATCAACAAACGAGGGGAAGGACCGGACGTGTTAGACTTTCTGCATTCATCGAGGATAACGATGCGCCGCATCAACTCATCTTTAATCAGAGGTGTATCTTTTGCACCAGCTGTGTTTACATGAACGGGAAGCTGACTCACTGAGGCCGAGTGATGCCTTTGGGTGGAAAGTGCATCCCCACGTTAGGCTTAAAGATTTGTAGAGGAAAAAAGTCAAATATGCAGCATCTGTTTGTTGTATGGAAATGGCCTATAAAAGAGCTGCAATGGAGGCAGGCCTCCTCTTTACTGGGAAAACAAGATGCCCACAGAGGTAACCTGCAGAACACTTTGTTACATTACTGCTTCCCAACAGTTACCTTTGATATATTTTAGCTGCTGAAATAGTGAGTGAGTAATGTCAGGTGTTAAGAAGATGCGGCTTTTCAGCAGTGGATGATTAGTCCTCTTTCCCAGAAATCAGTGGGTGCAGCGTTTGGTTGGAGTAGCTGGGTTTCCACAGCACGCTGTTCAGTCAGTCAGCTGACAATAAATCGGAGCCTCTTATCAAAAACAAGAAGGCTGATAATAAACTCCAGCCACGAGCTGAACGGTTAATGAAGATAAGCCACGTCTGTTTTTTTATTTCACCTTTATTTACACAGTAAATCTCATTGAGACACCAGGTATCATTGTTTAAGAGCAACCTGCCGAGTGTGTGTGTGGGGGGCAAACAGACTATAAGGAATCAGAGGAGACCAACAGCAGATATGTGGAATATCCACAGCTTTACAGTTTTGATCACATGTATTTGTCAGATTTGAAGGTGCCAAGTCTGGAGTTCCTTAAGTGGCCACTTGGAGCAGGCTGCAGTGTGCGTCCCTGCAGCGTGCGTCCCTGCAGCGTGCGTCCCTGCAGCGTGAATCCTTGCAGCGTGTGTCCCTGCAGCGTGAGTCCCTGCAGCGTGAGTCCCTGCAGCGTGCGTCCCTGCAGCGTGCGTCCCTGCAGCGTGCGTCCCTGCAGCGTGCGTCCCTGCAGCGTGCGTCCCCGCAGCGTGCGTCCCTGCAGCGTGAGTCCCCGCAGCGTGTGTCCCCGCAGCGTGCGTCCCCGCAGCGTGAGTCCTTGCAGTGTGCGTCCCTGCAGCGTGAGTCCCTGCAGCGTGAGTCCCTGCAGTGTGCGTCCTTGCAGAGTGCGTCCCTGCAGCGTGAGTCCCTGCAGCGTGAGTCCCTGCAGCGTGAGTCCCTGCAGCGTGAGTCCCTGCAGCGTGCGTCCTTGCAGTGTGCGTCCCTGCAGCGTGAGTCCCTGCAGCGTGAGTCCCTGCAGCGTGAGTCCCCGCAGCGTGCGTCCTTGCAGCGTGAGTCCCTGCAGCGTGAGTCCTTGCAGTGTGCGTCCCTGCAGCGTGAGTCCCTGCAGCGTGAGTCCCTGCAGCGTGAGTCCTTGCAGCGTGAGTCTCTGCAGCGTGAGTCCTTGCAGTGTGAGTCCTTGCAGTGTGCGTCCCTGCAGCGTGAGTCCCTGCAGCGTGAGTCCTTGCAGTGTGCGTCCCTGCAGCGTGAGTCCCTGCAGCGTGAGTCCTTGCAGCGTGAGTCCCTGCAGCGTGAGTCCTTGCAGTGTGCGTCCCTGCAGCGTGAGTCCCTGCAGCGTGAGTCCTTGCAGCGTGAGTCCCTGCAGCGTGAGTCCCTGCAGTGTGCGTCCCTGCAGCGTGAGTCCCTGCAGCGTGAGTCCTTGCAGCGTGAGTCCCTGCAGCGTGAGTCCTTGCAGTGTGCGTCCCTGCAGCGTGTGTCCCTGCAGCGTGAGTCCTTGCAGCGTGAGTCCTTGCAGCGTGAGTCTCTGCAGCGTGAGTCCCTGCAGCGTGAGTCCCTGCAGCGTGTGTCCCTGCAGCGTGAGTCCCTGCAGCGTGAGTCCCTGCAGCGTGTGTCCCTGCAGCGTGAGTCCTTGCAGTGTGCGTCCCTGCAGCGTGAGTCCCTGCAGACTCCCATGTTAAACAGTTTAACGCTGCTAAAATGATGCACAGCTGGCTCAAAAGAACTTTCGGTTTTAAAAATGAATTTTGTTTCGTATAATAAATATACAGTAGTTGGAATATTTCTCTTATACGTGGAAAGACTTAGAGTTGTGGGCGTGTCTTCTTTGACTGAACAGTGTGCTGGCATAAGGTTTCCTTCAGTCTGGTCGTCTCTGCTTTTGTGCTTTGTTAGCGCTCGCTGGCAGGTTTTAATGATTATTTGTAAAATAATGTTGCTCGCGTGTGGCACAGCCAGCCCAGAGGTTTGTGCTGCACTCTGATGATATTATTGTGTTAGCCTGTTGCTCGGCGCTGGTTAGCGGGCATCTGTGCCTGAACATTGGACCCGTGCAGTTTATGGTGCATGCAGCTCGCTAATGAAGCTAGCATAGCCCGATACATCAGCACTGCACCCGGTCAGCTAAACATGGTCACTGCTGGCGTCGAAAAACCAACATGGCAGCAGCCAAAACATTTAGGCTTCAACATGCAGAGTTGGGCTACGGCCGTCTGTTATATACAACCGATGGTCTCGTCTGAAAATATGTTTCTGTGGCACAAACAGCCTTCAGTGCAGATTAAACCAGAGACTGCAGAGTGGACTGTGGACAGACAAGTTTAGCAACAAAGCGAATGCAGATAACTGTGGAAAATGCTGAGTATCGGCCCAGATTATCAGTCAGGTTGTTAATTGCTTGAACAATCGTCTCATTGATGGACCGCTCTGTTCTTAAATGATCTTCAGTGTCAGCGCCAATTAGTAAAGACCGTTCAGCTCGACCTGATTCCTTTTCTCTCCTTTTGATCATAATATTCCTGTCAGTGATAATATAATCTGTACCAGGTGAGATTACCTGCCATCATCAGCAGAGGTGATGAGTTGCATTAAGTGATCGCATCCTTGACTCTGATAAAGAGGGCAGGAGGGTTTCAGAGGTTTACAGCGTGTCTGTTTGCTGAGCTGCTTCAGTTTTTCATCCCCTTGATGACTGTTCCCAGAATGACAGCATCATCCACCAGCATTAGAACATAAAGTCATTTCAGAAAGCTACCCTCTCCTCGTGCTGACTGTTCGTATGCCTTGTCACATACCTGCTGTGGCTGTAATTACTGCACGCTGCATCCCAAACAATGAGTTGTGACATGAAGGGCTTAATCAGTAAAGTCTGCGAAAGCAATGTGACACAACAGATCTGTCAGATGTTAAAGGAGGATTCTCACTGAGCGTGCATTCACCATTAATCTGAGTGCCTCCTCTGTGTACGCATTGATAGCTTTATGTATTTAATAGCCGTCAGTTTAAGATTCCAACAATGACACGAAGCTGTTTTCACAATGTTTCATTTAAAAATGAAAACGGTTACAAAACTGGAAAAGTTTTAGATTTTTTGATGAATTGTTGCTGATTACTTTTCTGCTGTTAGACTGATTGGTTGATTCAAGGTCAAGTTGATTTTTTTTACCCACAAGAGGCAATTTTGTTGCACTGCAGGCAGTAAATAAAATAATCATCAACAATCGACACACTAAAAATATGGGATTACATCAGGTTTCTGAAAAGGCCAAAAGCAGGAGGGACAAATCAGGTCTTAAATCTGTTGGTCCTGCATCTTGGAGGATTACATCTGTGACCAGATGGATTCAGCAGACTGAAAGCGGACTGACCAGGATCAGCAGGGTCTGATTGGGCCTTCTTTGTGGCTTCAGTGCTGCTGCACATTCAACCAACTGCCTCTTTGAAGGGAAGCGAGTCAAGGCAAGAAAGAAATGAATGCTGGTCTTTGCATCAGAGTTTCTTTCTTACATTAACAGCAACATCAATTTAAAGTCATATTTTAGAACTAAAACTGTGCAGCTGTGGATCCAAATCACTCAGCAGCATACAGTATGTCACTCCCCCCTTCCTTCTGGTAATCCATTCAGAGCCAGGCAGAGGCTTCATCTCCTGCTATGTTTGGGCTCCTGCTTGTGTTTGGTTTATGACCAAAATAATCCCAAAAAGGGAAACGTAGTATTTTTGCATCAGATTCCTCCCTGATTGCATTCTCTTAAAATGTCCTGTGGGGACGTCTGAACATGTTGCACTCGGTCCATTTACAGTCCAACTGCCGCTGTAAATAAGAGACATTCCCGTGGTGTAGACACATTTATGTAGACCGTGGTCACCCAGCACTGGATCCTGGTTAGTTTTACAGCGTTTGAAGAGACACACAATGACAAAATGATCTGTGCGCTTCATGACGTGTCCATAAAGGCTCCATCACTCAATTGTATATAAAACAAAAGTGGTGAAAGGACTCATCTCTGGGGAACTCTGGGGAAGAAGAAGGAGCATCAGACAAACTGTATTGACTTTTACCTTTTGTGCCAAGTAAAAAATCAACTCCCCGACATATCGATACGCCCCAGTGGTGTGGACGCTTAGACGCCAGCTTGGACAGTTCAAAGCATTCGTACACAGTTCTCCTCCTGTGGAAGCAAATTTTGTTTGAACTGCACAGAAAGACCCATTTGTAGTCCTTTCAGGTGAGCCATGCATGACATCAACCACCCCCACAACAGCAAAGAAACAAAGAGGACTTCCAGACATAGGAGCGATCACCCAGCAGGAAATGGATCACCGGGAATTAGAAGGAAAAAAGGAGATCAGCCCCTCTGTCCTGGAGTGGCCTCTGTCCAGTTTTTCTCCGCTGCACGTTTTGCCTGATCTGTTAATGTGACCACTGAATCCCACTCTGCAGAGACACAGCATCAGAAGCACATGTGTACTTCCTCCTTACTTATGTTAATAAGGGAACAGATAAAAGGCAGCTCTTCCAAACGTGGCAGGATGGGCAGCGAGGACGCGAGAGTTTAAATTTTTGGGTTAAGTGGAAGCGAATCACAGCACCCTGTTGGCTTTATTCCTTTAATCACAGAAGAACCCACACAACAGATGCTTTTCTCTGTGCAGGACTGGGAGTGTGTGTGTCTGTGTGCGTCAGTGTGTATGTGGGACACGGGGTGGGGGGGGTCACATTGGGCCAACGCTCAAACAACAGGAGAGACAAAAGTCTAGACGCTAATTATCATCAAAATTAATTGACCCAGTTGTCTGTTGCGCTTCATAGTGATTAATAAAGCTCTGTTGGCTCGGGCCGGTGCTGCACTGGGTTTATTTCCCTCGCACGGCTCTTCTTCTGCGCCTCCACATCGCAAGACAAGGAAAACAAACCCCAATAAGGAAATGTGGGAAATGAGATACTAATTGGTCTGTGATAATTACGTTTTCTATCCTTAAATTCATGCTTAACAAGTCTTCTGAAACAAATTGGTGTCTGTCATTTTCATGAACGACCACAGATTTATGGAAAAGAGAAGTCATTTTAAAACGGCTGTGATTTTCTCCTGGGTCGGTTTGAATCATGCTCTGGAGAAAAACATCCTTTTGCCAGGTCGAAGGGGTAAAAAGATGCACTCTAAAATGCAAACAGCTCTTTTTATTCTCTTTTCCCTCCTCGTCTTTAGGCGGTGGTTGTGGGTGGAGAGGCCGAGCAATCGTTGTCAAGCAAGCAGGGGTCGTTGCCATGCATGAGAGGGTTTACACAGGAGGAATACATCATCGAGATGGAGCCAGAGCTGGCGAAGGGACAGGCTGTCTACAACGGTCAGTGCTCGCACACACACACACACACACACACACGCACACACACGCACACACACACACACACACACACACACACACACACACACACACACACACACACACACACACACACACACACTCGGGACAACTCCAGTAATAATCCCCTGCTGTTGGGTGGGGGTTGCTTAAGAGTCCTGCTGATATTTGAACCATAATGGAGCTTGGAGAGGACTGACCTTTGCAAAGACTGAGTGTGGATTAGACTGATATACTGAGCCGATATGGGCCTCCTGTTGAGGGGGATGTGTGTGCCCCAGTCTGCCTTAATCTGATTTCAGCATTGTGATGAAACTCGACTGTGACTCGAGCATTTAATGGATTCTTGTTGATGTTTTTAGTGTAAAACCATCACTGAATGTTTCAGTCTTCTTCTTCTGGTTTTGGAAAACTTGGAGGAGGTGGTGGTCTCACCCCACAGCTCTGATCTCACCCCGAACCCACAGTTCCACAGCTTTAAGCCACAGGAAAAGATTAAGCTAATTGTTGGTTAAATGTTGTCGTCGCTACTTTGGATTTGGTGCTCTCCTGTTGGAAATCCCACCGGCCTCGTGCCACGCTCTAAACATAAGAAAGTGGACGATTTTTATTCTTTGGTCGACTTGAGCTCATGAGCTGCAACTTCAGCCAGTTGAGCACGTAGTGGGGAAATATTTAATCTGTTGTCTTTAACCTGCTATCAACCAACTGCTGAAAGCTAAAGCAGTGGTCAGCGGAGAGGTTTGAAACAAGCACAAGTTAAGAAAATACTGTGATGTTACTTTGTTACTTTCTGGCTTCCAGGCAGGTTTTCTGTCCATTTTCTGTAACATGTTTTTCACTTTCACGTTGTACCTGCAGTCCTTCCAAACCATGCTGTATAAGTCAACCTGTAGTTTCTGCACAAAGAGAGGTTGCACGGCCCGGTGTTGTTTACCTGATCAAGCAGAATAAGTGAGCATGCTGCTCATCTGTGCTGTGTGGCAGAGCGGTTGGAGCGATCTGTATTGACCGAGCCCCGGGGTATCAGCAGCAGGTTGGTCAATAAGCACAGGATAGCAGCAGGGCTGTGAGACGGTGCTGTGCGTGGCCTCCGTGAGTGATATGGAGCTGCTTTGCATATATCTGTATTTTCTTTCAAACAGAGAATTAGTAACTCTGTAACCTCTTTGTTTATTTTATGTATGTTAACCTCGCTGCGCTGAATTTAACAGAAGACAAACACGCTGCAGCTGCTTGGATACGGCTTCAGTCATGTTCTGCTGGGTTCGAGGTCGATCAATGTTCAAACTGGAGCTTGATCTCTGCTCGCATGTTTGTCTCTGTTTGAGAAAAGCTTGTTTTAGAAACTGGGAGAAATGCTCCACACAAATGTCCAGTCGGCCAGCTGGTCGGCTCGTTCTGTGCATACAGGATGATGCCTGTAATTTAGCATTTTAGTGCAGTGAGAAGTGTAAGAGTTGTGTTTGACTTATGGCACATATAGTTCAGCTCTGATGAGGGTGGTGTGTGAGCTCAGAGAGGAGCTGATCTGTGGGATGTAAAAGTGTCATCTGGCTTTGTGTTGCAGAGATGCTCTTCAGCCCGAGAGAGAAAACTGTGGACAGTGCAGCGCTCGCTGTGAAAGTAGGAAACAGCTCAGAGAGACACTTTCCTCTGCTGGAAATAAATCAGTGTCCGTTGTGTTACAGCGAGTCTGAAACAGAGCAGCCAGGCAGCAGGCAAAAGCCCAACAATAACACAGCTTTGAGGTGGTTGTGCATGTGTATGTGTGAGTGTATATGAGTGGGAATGTGTGCGACTACATGTTTGTGTGCTTCGGTGGACATGTGTGGGCTCTGTGAAGTGTAACGAGGCGAGAGCGAGCTGTTGCAGAAACAAGAAGAGCGCGCATTTCAGTGTGTCCTCCTGTGATGATGTGCAGGGGAGGGGGCGGGGCCGGAGGGTCAGCAGACAAATCAGGAGGCTGTGTTTTTAGACAGTGTAACAAACACTAATGGCTACTTTGTATGTATAAAGATCTGTGCTCCAGCAAAACCTCCAAAAAAGTGTTTCTTTCACATGAAATCTAGAAATAAATTGAGGAAATAAAAGTTTAAATATGCGGCACTGGAATGATGTCAGCGCCCTAATGGCCAAGTAATACTGCTTTTTTCACTTCTCATATTTATAACAGGTCAGCGGCCTTTGCTTTAGTCATGTCAGACTTTCTTTATACTTAGTCCCGCCCACCCTGCCTCTCTACATGCCACTGTGTGATAATAACAATCCTCTGCGCTGGTTTCGCTCAGTGATCTGTAGTCAGCCTGGTTTATCTGCTAAAATTATATTTCTATATGCAGATTGGACATAAGTCTTAGTTTTGGTAGGTGCAACCCAAACAGACTGAACTGCACCGGTGTAGTCTGTCAAACAGCTCCGTGTGTCTGATGAGCTGATGAGCTGCTTCTGTTGCTGCCATGTTCAAGTCTGATTTCCTGGCAACTGGAAAAAACTGTGTGGTTCTGGCGACGAACAGTTATTATTGAATATAATTACTGAATGTAATTATTCTTATTATTAGATCGTTTTGTGTTTGTAATGTTAAATCACTGATTTGAAGAAAGGTTTCATTATTAAATATCAGAGACAAAGCTACCAGCTGACATAACTACTGTCCCAGTTTGTTAGACACGAAGGTGGCAGCCTATCAGAGCACGAGGTCAGTGATCAGCCAAAGACAGCAGCGTTTACATTTGATTGTTTTCAAAAACAGTATTTTACATTTTCTGCCCTTAATTACTGAAAGTCCTGATTACAATATTTGGAGCATTTGGCTGTGGTGCTGATGAAAGGCACCACTGAGCTGTGTGGAGGGCATCTTTGCTGGATAAAAAGTGATGGCTCTGGGTGCTTTTAATTATTTAATTGGAGCAGAGGAAGACTGAATGATTAATGAGGAGATGGAGGCGAGAGACATAATAAAGAGCCAGACAAATGAAGTGTCTGAGGGAAGGTTAGAAAGAGAAAGGGGTGAGAGGTAAAGACTAAAAGCAGAGACACGGAGCAGGGAGTCCGACAGGATCCTGTGCCTTTGGTTTGACTAACAGACTTCCCCCAAAATAAAACCTACAGCTCAGTGAACGACAGCTACAATCACATATTTGCTTCGAATTTTGACTTTGTGATGTTCCTCAAAGGATGGCTTTGACTGAAGCTGGGCAAAGTGTTTTTCATTTCTTTGTAAAAGTTGTAAAATTAAATCGTGCTTCCTAAACCAAGTTTCAGGTAACGAGGTGGAAAGAACAACACATTTAGTTCTTACAGGAAACAGCAGCGCAGATTTCAGTGGAAAAGAAACAAAAAACCCAAAAATAAACAGTTACATGTAAAGTTGGTTCAGCTGCTGCCAGACCAGCGTGTGAGTCAGTGTGCGTGTGTGTGTGTGTGCGCGTGTGTGCGTGTGGGTGGCAAAGTGCTTCTACGCAGTGTACCAGGGGCACGGAGAAGAGTTGTCATACCATAGGCACGAGGAGTGTGTGTGTGCGTGTGTGTGTGCGTGTGTGTGTGTGTGTGTGCGTGTGTGTGTGCGTGTGTGCAATGACTCTCTGCAAAGAAATACATGTTGCAGCTTGGTTTGTGTGGGCTCTCTTCCTGTTTGTCGTCTTATTTGTGTGTGTGTGTGTGTGTGTGTGTGTGTGTGTGTGTGTGTGTGTGTGTGTGTGTGTGTGTGTGTGGGTGTGTGTGTGTGTGTGTGTGTGGGTGTGCTGTGCTTGCATGTACATACAGGCTCTCTGTACATCTGTGAGTCAGGATGAGATCAGTGACTGTCCAGTACTTCCTGTGAAGTGGCTGCCTTGACCTTGCCATTCTTTCTGCCTTCCTTCCTATTATGGGAGTGAGTTGCAGTCAGTGACACAGCCTCATACAGCGGCTGCTGGTCAGCACCGCCATCCAAAGCTGTGGAAACCCCCATCCCACCATCCACTAAGAAGCGAGCTCATTCAGCTCCCACCACCCTCCCTCTCTCTCCCATCTCTTGCTTTCTTTTCCTGTCTTCTTCTTTTCTCTTGTCATGCAGGGGGTTGCCCTACTTTGTTCCTGCCTCATACATCACTGTCTCCCCTCATAGACGGATTTGGGAATGGCGTTCAAGATTTAAAGTGAAAGCTCCCTCTCTCTGCCTCTGAATCCATCCCACTCTCATTTGATTCCTGATCCCGGCATTGTTTTTCCTCTAAGGAGCTTGTTAACGTGTCAGCACTGGGATGTGCTCTTATATGTGTTTGCTTCTGTATCTGACGTCTCGTGCTGTTTGTTACCTAAATTGTTCTGTTGCATTTAGTTTGGAGCACTCTGGGTTAAAAATGAGCTGTTTGGTTTTGAGCTGGGCTCGTGGACGTTATTGTGATCTTCACTGCGTCAGTCGCACTTTCATATAGTCTGTGACTCATGCCTCCCACCATGGATAACATCTTTTATTGCAACAGAGTTGTTCCTCATCATAAAGCTGAAAGTCTTTTTGATGCCTAAAAAGCCGAAAACAAGGAGACTTAAAATACTCCACAGAGGATGACCTCATCAGAATTAGCATAAATCTTTATTATTGTGAAAAGTGTGACAGATTTATGCTTCAGTTCTAAAGATAACTGCTACATTAAAGTGAGACACTTGGGTTTTTAATGATCCCTTTCCTGTAATGCCAACATTACGTTTGTGTGAAGTCTTTTGTGCTCCTCAGCCAATCCTGGGATTGGTTTCAGGGATAATCGTGGCGACTTTAATATGTCTGCTAAAAGAAAGGCTGCAGTTCAGCCCGTCCTGGCCTTGAAGCATTGCACTGCTCTTCATGAAGGGGAGCGATCGTGTTCGTTTGGCTGCACTAGAGCAGCTTAGCATGATTTACAGTTTAAAATGATCCAACTTCATTCTGATTGGCTGTCCCCCTATAAACATGTGATTTGAGCAGCATGTGGGTGGAGCTTCTGTGCTAAACTGATTTTGACCATATTAGGATATTCTCCCTCATTGAAATCCTCCTTTCACAAATATAAGACTAGAAGAAAAACTGCGAACAGAAAGTGAAACAAAAACACAGAGTTTATGTGAGACACACACACTGAGCTCATCATGCTTAATATGAGCATCCATCTATTGTAACAATGTATTTATGGCGTAAATTAAGACGGTCGGTCCCTTTCATGCTGCCTGTTCCTCTCCTTTTTACACATTTTACTAAAACCTTCAGTAAAAAAGGAAACTAATCATAGCTCATATTTAAATGTAATTAAATATTAACACTCACCAGGAATCTAATGCAGCTCAGTTCATCTGTTCTGACAGAAATTCTAATGTTACGAAGCTTCTATATTTGCAGATACAGTGTGATAGTGGACTGCACTGCATTCAAATGTCCCTGTTTACATATAAGAGGTTTTATATATAATTTGCTATTTGGCCCCTTGTATCCGATGTAGGTGTGATTGTTCCACATCATTTATTCTTCTTTCAGTGCAAAAGCTTCTGTGTCAGACAGTCAAACTGTTAAATGCATGAAGGGAGCTGCTGACATGGAGGTGGGAGGCTTCTGTGTCTGTGCAAATGCAAAGAGCCAACGTTGTGTCAGCAGCAAAATGCATTGTTTAGGAGCAGTGTCGACTAAATGTAAAGTGTCCCCCTGCTTATACCTGCAGACGTGCTGGAAGCAGCTGTAGGACTAGAGTCTGATTTAGTTCCCAGGGTCGGTGTCAGCGCGTCCTTTCTCTTATCTTCAGTTTTGACTTGGCTCGACCTTTTTTGTTTCCTGTTGATGGCTGCTGTGCTGTTAGTCAGCTGTGAGTTTCCCACAGAGATGTGCTGTTCTTGACTGTAAAAGTGCCGTGAGTCCAGTTTCACATGAGTGTGCTGCTGGGAGAAAAAGGAAGTGTGCAGCTGACGTTAGCGAGACTGAAAACAGAGACCATGAAAAACAGTGATGAGTGGATTCAGGGTTTTACTGGATCTCTCGTTATAAGTGACACAATAAGCTTGTGAATGAAATTATATTTACTTTGCTATACTACAGAAACACTGTAATTACTATAATATTGTGTAACACACATGTGTGTATTCCTTCCTGCGGTGTCCAAGTTGGACCACTGGAATGCCGAGGCTGTAATTATAACCCAGCAGCCGGGAAACACTGACACACCAGTCTGAGAGGAGCACATCCACAGACTGTATGACTCCAATATCACTGAGTTACACACAACTGCTGAAATCTGAAGAAGCTTATTAACCAATCAGTGACAGAGCAGCATGAACCTGTGAGGGTGTGACTGCAGCGCAGACACTGAACTTCCAGCAGCACGTGGAAAATGAACCGAGAACAAACCTCACTCAAACATTTCTCCCTTTGCCCGCTTAGAGCAGTGAACGTGTGTTCAGACTGAGCTGAGGTTATTTCCACGACACGGTGACGTTCTTTCTTTCTTCCTGCTCAACGTCACCGTTTCCTCGCCTCCTTTGTCCTCATCCATCTCTACCTATAGGGAGCGAATGTTGTCAGAGCTGTCTCAGCTCTGCAGTCAACACCATGTTGTTGTTTCTGTTTCCATTTGAAAGCTTTGATACGAGGTTCTGGTCCATTCTTGGTCCTGGTCTCAAGCACCGCTCTGTCTCTCATGTCTTTCTGTAGCGTTTCTCGTTTGAGGTGTGTTTTGGACTGTGGGAGGATCATTAGAGGTTTTGTGCCACAGAGAGAGCAGATTTGACACTGCTGCCGTAGAGCCTGACCCGTCTTATTAAGCATTACTGCTCTGACTTCAGAAAGGCTGCAGTCTTACAAATGCTTTCCAAGCCCTGTGTACCTCATTCATGCCTACGTATCAGAGTCAAACTTATAATTAGACGGGATATATTTAAAGAATACTGAGAGGTGGAAATCAAGAAGTGAACCAGAGTCTGGGTAATGTTCCTTTCTTCTTTACATTGTGACGTCGTCTAAGAACACTGAAACGTTCATGGCGTGCAGTGTTCGGTGAATAGAAACACACGAGGATCACGGTTAGAACCACACAGATGTTCCATGTGTGACATATATGTGAGTCACATGATTTGCACACATCAGGGACATCTGAGGCTCCTTGTGAACTTTGCCCCCTGAGATCAAACCCCGTCTGTGTCGTGACAAATGCGTGCATGAACACATTTCCTTGCGTTGCTTTTTTTACTGGAGTCGCATGTTTTTGGGAACATTGAAGACAGCAGGTTATTGTTTTCACTCTGCGTTTCTGATCCCGTTCATCGTGACTCGCACAGACAGTCTAGCAGAGACAGCTCGGGACCACAGACTAACCACAGCGTGCAGACAGAGGGAGGCTCACTTTCTCTAGAACATGCTTTGTGTGTGTTAATGTGGAGGAGGAACAGATTCTGGGTCTGGTTCTCATAATGAAGTTTCTATGTTGGACTGACGAAAGCCAGGCACTGAAACTCCCAGCTCCACAGATATGGATGGAATGTGTGGGTGTGTTTACTTTGACCGCTATCTGTGTGAGGACCCGGGGTTTACTGCTGGGGACGTTGTGGACAGTTTTGTCCTCATAGTCCTTTGAAAGCTGGCGTTAGGCGTTCAGGTGTGACGGTAAAGCCTAGTATGGTAACACAGAGATACCCATGTGTGTGTTTGTGTGTCTGCTCCCACGGGTCCTCTTCCAGTTGTGGTTGTTCATGTTCAACTAATTCCTGTCCTCCCATTTGTCGTTCCCGGATTCCTTCCCATCTCCCTCTCCATCTCTGTCTAGCAGCCATTTTCTGCTAAATAAATGATGGCTGCATGCCTGACCTCACATCTGACTAATGAGTGTGTGTGTGTGTGTGCGCGCGATGGGGGCCGTGAAAGCAGCGCTGTGTGTGTTTCTGAGCGGTGGGGTTGTGCGGATGCTTCGGGTGTAGCGGGAGGATGCTGTTAATCTTGGCGATGTTCTGTATTTGCGGCAGAGATTGGAAGATGCAGCTCAAACGGATCCTCCTGGAATCAGAGCGTCACAGCAGTGACTGATGAGAAACGTACTGTAGCTTTGAATGGACCAATCAGCTCTGTGTCTGCAGTTTCAGACAAAAAAGGATGGATCCTAAAGAACTGAATAACAGGCAGATGTTTAACACCTACAGGATGCGCTGGCACACCGCCCGATGCCATCAGTCTGAAGAATGGATGCTGGAGCAAAGCAGAGGCTGAAGCAGCAGCAGCACTGAACAGTCACAGAGACGTGGGTGTACCTTGTTGTTGCTTTGACTGTTAGCAGATCGTCATGGTTGCCTGCAGCGACTGAGGCCTCGCAGGTGATGCTCACAAACTGTGGGGAGACTAATGTTTCCTCATCACTGCTGTTGGCCAAGCAGTTGTCGACTGTTTTCTAGTGTGAGTGTGTCTCTGTGTGCCTAAGCTAGCTTTCAGGTTTGGTCCCATTTTTCAGGTGGCTATGATTTATTTCACCTGGTATTAAGTAAACAAAGGATTCTTTATTATAAGCATCGAGCGCGAGGCCCTGACAGCGAACACACGAAGACTGCCTGCTGAGAGTCGCCGTGTTGTGTTGTCTTCATTAGTTTGGTGACACCTCAGTGCCAGTCTTAAAGGAAATCAAAGCTCACTACATCTATATAAGTAGCAGTGAAAAACAAAATACTAGCTCAAAGTTTCTTACGTTTTCTTTTTCTGTAGCTTTTAACAGCTCCTCTTGGTCTTCATCAGCATCTGGAGTTTGCTCATTAAGCAACTAAAACACTGCACAGAACCTTGCTCACTAAGGACTGTTAGATGTATTTGCCAGCCAGTTAATATCCAGAGTACATGGAATAATTAGTGTGACATGAACATCATTAGTCTTAACGGATCTGCTGTGTTTTGCTGCCTTTTTTCTCCGGTGAGGAACGTGACGCTGTTGCGTGGAAAGCCTAACCCTGTGTGTGTGATACACTGGCAGGGAGGAAACACACTGTTCAGTGCTCCACTGACTCCGCCAACACCTCCCATCACAGCCCAGCGCTGTTTACAGTTCTGCTACATCGCATCTTGACACCAGAAATTTCAGGTGATGCCCAGCAGCAGTTATCACTGTCTAAACAGGTTTTCCTGCTTGTGAGATGCAGACCGTAGACAGACTCACAGACGCATTAGGCTGCGGCCGACACAGCGAATGACTCAGACCGCACGCTCGTGGTGTTCTTTTTTGGAGCTTGTTAATCTTTGCAACAACTTTAACAATCATTTGATTTTCCTTTGAAGTCAAACCCAAAGACTAAAATCTGGTGGATTCAGAGGATTTCCTGTCTGCTTTTATGGATAGTAACTGAGTCTCTGCGGCTCTGACAGTGTTGAGGTGAGCAGCGTTCATTATCTGTTTCTGACTGGTGCAGCTGAAGCATACAACTGGAAGCTGATCAAGCTTCGTGGAGATGAGTAAATCAATCCCCACTCTGATCACTCGGAGCCGAGGGTGGGTGGAGTCAGGACGACGTGCAGCGTCCAGATCAGCACAGAGCCAATCACAATTAGAACTGCGTGTCTGCTCCAGGCTACACTTATCACTTACCTTCTTATCTCCTACTCTCCTCATTGTTTTCTTGGTTAGTTGATTAATTGTTCAGTCAATTAAAAACCCCAGAATATTAAAAAACATCCATCACATTTCCTCAGAGTCTCTGACGTCTTCAGATGACCCAGAACAGTCCAGAGGTGTTCAGCACATACTTTTATATCGCAGGAAACTACATCCAGGTTCATTTGCTGGCTTAAATCCTCACATGACCGATGTCCAATCCAAGTACTGGGTCTAGTGTTTACCTTATAAATGTATGAAGTACGTTTTTGATAAAAACAGATTCATTTCTTAAGTTGCTAAAGTTGATGTCGTTAACCAGCAGGAGACAAACTGTCAGCGCTTTGTGAGGCCAGAGTGTGTCTGCAGGTCTGTCTCTGTAAGGTGTGTGTGTGTGTGTGTGTGTGTGTGTGTGTGTGTGTGTGTGTGTGTGTGTGTGATGTACTGAGAACAAGTGAACATGTTTCTGTCTAATAGTGGGCTAATGTAATCAGTAGGATCTGTCATGGTCTATTAGGAGTCTGCTGCCATCATTCCAGCCACTGTGTCCATAAACTGTAGAAACACGTCTCACACACACACACACACACACACACACACACACACACACACACACACACACACACACACACACACACACACACACACACACAGATGAAAAACACCCACAGTGTTTCCTGCATGTGGATCTTGGTTCTGCACCTCAGTGTTTGTTGTTCTGTTTGTATTTTCTCGTCCAGCCGAGCCTCACGTGTGACCAGTAAAGCTTTGGACGCTTCTTTCATGTTATTAATGCAGATAAAAAAATCATTTTTTCACTCATGTGTGATCAGTTACAGTTTTTTACAGACGCTAGGACACATTTCTCAATACTTAGGTCACGTTTGCAAAACTCCTCACACAGTGAGCACAACAGAAGTCTATGTGGGCTAAACTGAGGACCAGTTATCATTGTTTTGGCACAAAATGCATTCAATGACTACATCTCTCAAATTTCATGAATCATCTTCTCACTCAGACACAACAACTGCCAAAAATCTTTGTACGTACAGGACATTTTGCATGTGCTTACATACTGTTTTCAAAACTGTTAAACTTATGGCCAAAACAATAACACAATGCAAAACTTAAAAAGACAGCAAAATGCAACAGCAATATTTTATTGAAACACATTTTAAATCTAACAATGCAGTTTAACCAGCCACAGCTGATTCTCATTGTAGATGAACATCTACACAGGTGTTACTCCTTCAATTTCATTACAAAAGGAGACGACTGCTGAACAGGTTTTTTTGTGATGTAAACATGGACCCAGCCAGAAATGGAGAAGACCGAGTAGATTAGCATTACTATTGTATGTGTATCAGTGGATGGTGTGTATACAAATTCTTGTATTTTGGGATTACTTAGTGCAGAAAAATAAAAATACAGAAACAAATATTAACGAATTCTGCATGATGTCTGATTCATTCCAGTAACATATATTGAAATTATAAACAGAGATGTGTCCTTGTTTTACACAAGAAAACACTGTGTAACATGTTGTTAGTGTTTTTAGGTCATTGTTTTGTGGGTGACAAAGTGTGTTTGTCGGCTGTCAACCTTTGCTAGTGTTCTGGAAGAATGAGTTTATTTGAGACCTGAATGAAGTGTTTTGGTAGTTGTAGTGCATTTTGAATGTGAAATGAACTGCTTTGCCAAGCTGAAGGTCAGTTAGGAGGATTGTGTGAACAGTTTTGCAAAAGTGACCTAAGTATTGGGACATGTGTCCTAGTGGCTGTAAAAAACTGTAAAACAAAGGCAGCACCAGTTAGAAAAACGACTTCCTTCCATGTGCAGATTTAGTATATTCATACCAGCAAGTTTGCCAAATGAGTTGACCAGTATGACCGATCTATATCAGGTATATTTAAAATTCGTTAAACTTTTTTTTGTTTAAAAGTCATAATACGATGTATTAGTTGGTGACCTGAACCTCGGTATCCAAAGCTTTGAGTCAAGTATCAAGATGTGTTGACAGAAACTGCTCTGACCGTTCTCGGGAGCTCAGACTGGAGTTTGTAGACGTTCACGGCGTTTCTGTCCTGATAGCGATTCGTCTGTAAGGGCACGAATGTTGGAGCATGAGCCGAAGCTTCCCCATGCTTGGCTTTGGACTGCATGTCTGTGGGGTTGCCATGTCATATTTAGACAGCTACAAAAGTGTTAGCAGTGTTTTCACATGCTGTACGGGACGCTGGTGGGAGCGGCTGAGACGGCGCTTTTCTTTAATCTGGGGCGACAGCTTCCTGCGGCTCTCCACAAAACAGCCTCCCAGCAGGGACGGGCTGTCCTGTGTGTGTGTGTGTGTGTGTGTGTGTGTGTGTTCACACCATAACATCATGTGCCTTTGCTTTTGTTATGCCAGCCTAATATTCTCTCCTTTAATCCCTCGTTGAACTTTTGAGGGAGGTCTGCGCTGTGTTACCGGGTAAAACTACCGTTTTTGAAGCCAAAGTTGTGTGTTTGCTCATTTATTACGCAAGTATACGTAAAACTGCCTTTAAAATGTTCTCCAGTACTCGGTGTTTACAGAGTGGGAGCCTGCTGGAGGCAGCAGCTATTCCAAGTGGAGCCGTAGGACAAACAACTGATGGATAAAAAAATCAACACAAATGTGTAACGCTTTGACTGATCGGGCTGTCTGAAGGCAAAACCTTTTAGACATCACCGCCTCTTGAGCCGATAGAGTCTGCCTGGGAGGGGCAGGACTTTGTGTTGCCAGGTTGGTGTAACGGTCACCAGTGGGGCTGCTGGAGCTCGAAGCCGTCTCGGCTGCTGTCCCTCATCCGAGCTCTTCTTGTAGTCTGTTTGAGAGGGAGGCACAGTGCAGGGACAGGCTGGTGGGTCACAGAGGAAGTGAGTACTTGAAAGTACTTCAATGCACCGTGGACCCAATTATGCAGTTTGTGTCGGGAAACTGTAGTTTTTCTTTAAGTCGTACCTCAGACAGATGCAGGCAGACAGGAAGTGCGTATTTTTAGCTTCAGTGTGACTTTGTGAGGATCATTATCTCTGATGTTCATTACAAGTAAACAAGCTCAGACATCCTGTATGACTGCACAGCGCGCACACGAAGCACAATAATCGTCAGAATCAGACGGCACGCTGGATAAAGAGATGGCGTTTTCTCTGCGATATGAAATAAATACCGGACGACCTGAATAGCTCTATTAATCCTTCTAGAATTATTAGGATATTTTGTTAGGAGATTCAGTCTGCACCGGAAATACAAATAATGGTTTAAAAAAATCTGAAAAACACTGAAATTTGAAAGTTGTTTTTTCTTTTCTTTATCGTGTTGTTGTTTCTTTCTGCATCAGTTTGAAGCTCTGTATATACGAAGAGAAGACGCTCTGTGTCATTGTTGTCATTATTGCACCTTCCTATGTGGGAATTTCCTCCAGCATCTCCTTCCCTGTGGCGTTAGAGGCAGAGCAGTGAACACAGTACGAGTACGACTGTAATGTGCAGCTCCTCCTCCTCGTCCTGTCTAACCAGGGAGGGAAGGAGAGGTCTGCAGCCCCTCTGGGTAGCAATCTGTCAGCGGGAGATCAGGGAGACTGGTGCACGGCGAGAGAGTGGGCCCACCCAGCCCGTCCCTCTCGCTGTGGGGAGGGCTGTAAGGACACGAGCTGCAGCTTCTCTTTCTCCCTGCTGAGTTTGAGTGTAAAATAACCGGTGTAGCAGGAGGCTCCACTGCTGAGTGCATTACATGGATAAACCGACTCTCAAGTCTCCATTTTTTAGCATCCAAATCTTCCTTTTCTCTGGTGTCGCTGAGCACAGAGAGGCTGCACGTCACGGATTTGCCAGTTTGTCAGTAAAGTAACACACAGATTTGTCAGATTTTCAGTTCAACGTATTGTTTTCGTTACTGAGTGTCTCAGGTGGCGTTTTATTGTCAGGTAAAATATACACGAGGAAGAACATGAAGGATTGGGCCATGGCCTGTGAGCAAACACCAGGAAAGAAGAACTCTGCAGCCTCTAGCATCTTCAGTTTAACACAATGAAGAGACCAGGCTCATGGAGGCTGTCAGCTGCTGAATGGGTGAGCTTTAAAGGGAAGGTGCAGAAATCCACCACATTACATAAACGGCAGCACACATTTCATTGCCACGCTAATCTAGAAACAAAGAAGAAACTCGTGCATCGCTTTCTCTACATCTGTGGAGTGGATCAAATCATAGGTGTAAGAAGTGAAGACAAAGGTCATAAATCAACACAAATGCACTGCATGCTTCTGGGGCCATGTTTCCACCTCCTTTATTGGTTGTAAAATCAATACCTGCTCCAACGGGAGGTTTTTCAGGCCTACGGTGTGTGTCAGCTCCAACGTTAACAGCTGGACTGAAACGCGAGACGTCCACCCGACGCCAACACCAAAGCCAGACGCTGGTTTGATTCGACGGGACGGACTGCTGTGACGTGTCTTCCTGGTGGAGGTTTTAGTGCTTTAAGTATCAAATACACAAATGTTTGGTCGTGGAGTCCAGAGCAGCGGGGTGTGGTGCATCTCTGAGCGAAGGCTCAGGGAGGATTATGGGATTTCTCCCGATGAAGAGGGATGGGGAGGGGGTGCTGCTGATTTCAAGATGATGCAATTTCAAAGTCAGCTTTTGTTCCATTCATAATCCAACTGTGTGCTATATGGCTGGAAACAGGCCTCAGCAGCATCGTTTGTCCCTGTATGTTAGCGTGTGTCGGTCAGAGCAGCGAGCGCAGGGTGACAGCTGTCCCGTGTGGATTAGCTGTGAGTCTATAATGTGCATGTGCTGTCTTTGTGAGGTAGCAGCCCGACGCCTTAATCCTGGCTTCCAGTTTACTTCCACGAACTCGCATGTTTATAGTAAACCTTCAGTCTCAGGGGAAACTATAAATTGTGACTCATAACCAGCAATTAAAGCTTAACTATAGTTCTAAGCATAAAAACAGTTTCCAAAAAACATAAAGACAGGAGCACAAGGAGGCGGAGACGTCTAAATGCACGTTTGTATGTTTATATGCCCTGAAGAAATGATCTGTTTTTGGATGAGATGATCTGCAGAGCTCGTCTGGGCTGAGTCTGGTCCGTCGGTTACGTGCCGTACGTCACACGCGTGTAGGTGGACTTTAATGACTGTGAGGCAGACGCTGCCACAGGTGAGCAGCAGGCGTGTCTTCTTTATGTTCACATGATTGTTGTGGCAGCAAAGATTACAGCATCATTTGGTGTTTCCCTGTTTTCCTGTCGTGTGCCATCTCGTAGGCCCTGAGATTTCTTTTTGACTCTTCCCTGGGATGTGGAGCAAAATGCGGGGAATGCTTGTGCTCACTGAGGGGGTTCTGGCTGGGTCATGTGATGACATACAGTCAAATGAAAAAGTAATGATCTTTTTCCAATATTTGAACGCAGTGCCTGCAGATAAAGATAGTTTACATGTACAACACTGAGCTCTTCCATGATCTTACCACAGTTTCAGTAAATATAAATAGAGGAGTAGCTGCGATGCTTGGAGTCAGGAGCAGTCTTTGTCTCTCTGTCACCTTTTAGCTGAGATCACCTGCAGTAGGCGTTTCACGTAGCTGTTCAGCTGCATGTTTGAGGCTTTTTTATGTTCTTCCAGTTTCTAAAGTCTCCGCACATCAAATGAAAGCTTTAACCAGACCATTCCTTCTTTTTCAACCACTCCTGAGTGGATTTGTTAGTGCGCTTACATCCACCTCTGATTAAAGATCAGCTTTCAGACAGATGGCCTCACATTATCTTTAGAATTCATAGTTGAGTTGACTTCAAGCTGCCCAGTCCCCGAGGCAGCAAAGCCAGTCTGATTCCCAGCACCATGCTTCACAGATGGTGTGCTGTTTCTCCGTGGCTCTGCTGTGTGACGCGTCCCACCTGCCTCTCCCTGAGGATGAGCTCATCTTTGGCACCAAATCTGGATCGATCCATCTTTGCTGAACTGCATTAACACATTTGCTTATTCTTTCAAAGAAATGATCCAGTCAGATATTAATATCTTAAAAATAAGAACCAGAACCATCAAACTCTCATCAGACAATACAAAACATACTGGTGCGTATTTTCTCATTCAAACTTGTTGTTTAGACACAGGCTGCAACCAAACTCCTCAGCCTTCTGTTCTCTGTATATGTCTCATTCATTATTCAACACATTTTTTATAAGATAATATACATTTTCTAACAGGTAATTCAGCTGATATCCACTTAATTACAGTAGACTAAGGCCTTGGTTGTACTGTTTTCTTTTACCATTGATGTGTGACAGCTGCTGTGTCTGAGATTAGCTGCCCACATCCTTTCAATTGGTTTGTGGGTTGCCAGGTTGCACTAAAAGATAAGTATGATAACTATGTGTAGAGTGGATAGACAATGGCAACATGGGTAACATGAAATAAACATCTGTATCTTCCAGATATTCAAAGTCAAATTTGAGGGCAGACAAAGAGCTCAGACTGAGGGTCAGACTTACAGACTTCCACTCTGATTATAGTGTTTGATCTGAGGCTTTGATGAATGTGCACATTTTCTATGTGGCTAATTCGTTTTATTATATTTAATTAATTATTTGAATTCTTATATCAAATACAGAATATTGATTTTCTGTCGCATTTGTTTGAGTCTATACACACACACACACACACACACACACACATATATATATGTGTGTGTGTGTGTGTGTGTAATACTTTGGAAGGAAAACAGTTTTCCATGGATTTTTTCAGTTTTATTTATTTTTTCTCATGTTTACTCTTACACGTTGCTGGTTATACGTTGCTTTGACATGTATGTAAACTGGATTAAGCATTAAAATTAGGCGTGTAAATCCTGTTATATTAGTGTAGCATGATGAAGCTTAATATTTGTATATTACACTATATCATGACTTAGAACAAAGATTGATTATTCTAACTGAAACCCACCACAGCGGTTTAAAGCGATTAGTGTGGAAAACAAACACATTTACTCACTAACTCTCTTCGACTGCTGTAACCTGATTTGTCTGCAGTGCTTCTCATTAACATCCTGTTTAGTTTTAGATATGTGACAAGAACAAAATCAGCTGTACACACATAATACACAATCTTTCAAATAACGGACAGATATTTGTGAAATCAGGATGCATTTGTGAATGTATTTTAACAATCTAAATATGCATATGTACAGACAGATACATTTAACAAACAAGACAATTCTGTTTTATTACATTTACAGTGATTTTACGTTAATTTAATTTAATTCAATTCAGTTTTATTTATATAGCGCCAAATCACAACAAAAGGCGCCTCAAGGCGCTTCATAGATACAGAGAAAAACCCAACAATCATATGACCCCCTATGAGCAGCACTTTGGTGACAGTGGGAAGGAAAAACTCCCTTTTAACAGGAAGAAACCTCCAGCAGAACCAGGCTCAGGGAGGGGCGGGGCCATCTGCTGTGATTGGTTGGGGTGAGAGAAGGAAGACAGGATAAAGACATGCTGTGGAAGAGAGACAGAGGTTAATAACAGATATGATTCAATGCAGAGAGGTCTGTTAACACATTTGAAATGTAAAATCAGCCTATTTATGTAAATGTAATGATGTTCTAGAAGAACAGTACAAAACTAAAACACACAGTGAAATACTTTTATATGACAGTTTATTTGTACAGTGCAGCTCAGAGTGCATCTCTGTTTTGGGGCAAATATTCACTCCGCCTTCAGCTGCAGGGACCAAAGCCGATCAGATTGTGCAGTAATTATTTTCTTTAGGTCTCAACTTAGTTTTTCTTTCTGACAAAGGAGCAACAGTAAAAAACGCAACAATGCCTGATTTGATTTAGCAGAGGTCTGAAAGCCAAAGCACGGATTATTATGGATTATGGATTATGACTCCAAACAGAATAGAAATGTAAGATATGTTTAAAAAAATAAATAAATATATAAATAAGTAAAGCCTAAACACATGCAGTGTGTAAGACGTTGTGAGTGTAAGAGCAGCAGGGACGTAAATGTGAGGAAATGAAAGAGCAAAGCAAGCAGCTGGAGCCTGGATTAGAGACGTCTGGGCCAAAATGTGAGGACACTGTGTTTAGTCCAGTTAGGCCTCAGTGAGTCTGACGGAGAACAAAATGAAGCAGAAATATTTGTTCCATCACCTGAAAAAAGCAGCGAGCAGGCTTTTAATGTCCCTGCACAGACGAGGACAACAGAGCTGAAGTTCTTTTAATGCAACACATGAGAATCAAAGCCAATTTTAAGTTCACCCACTGTCTTCAAGCAGACAAAACTGTTAATACTTTGTGCTTTAATTGGTTTTTTGCTTCATTAGTTCAGATTTTTGTATTAAGCATCAAATCTAATGGGAAAGCCGATGATTGCAGTGGCATCCACCAGAAAATGATCACCTGCTCTGCTGCTTCCCTCAGCTTAAGTGAGCTTATTCCTGTTTTGGGTTGTCAGTGATGAAGCACTGCACAGTACCTGCTCAGCACCAACAAAGCAGAAATACACAGAAAGTCACCGGTGTGGCCCTAATGCACCGAGGCACAAAGTGCAGAGGTGGAGGAGCTGCAGCTTCATGCAGTTTTCCTCTTAGCCAGGTCCCTTACACTAACCACACCAGAACCAGATATTATTTCTTATCCAGGTCAATCCTGGGAAAACACACAGTCTTAAAAGATAATAATACGTCAGAGCAGTGTTAAAAAGATTTTGAGGCGTCGATCCAAATAGAGATGCCCAAACTTCACTCGATCCCCGTTGGATATTGTCGGAGTCGTCCTGGTCAGGTGCCTGAATCACCTCAACTTCCTTTCGTTGCAAAGAAGCTGCAACGAAAGTTAAGCAGACTTATCTCTAAATGAAGCTTCAGTCACTCTTTACAGGAAGCAACTGCCCACTGCTTGTATGCTGCATCTGTGATTAACATCTCATTTAACAAAAGTCTTCAGGTTCATGTTATAAATTGGAATTTGAAATCACTGATCTGAGGATTTAAACTATGCAAAATGTGTCTGTTTAGCTCATTCTTACAGAAACATAACAGCTGTAGCTGGTTACAGTGTAGGTTGGAGGGCAATGTGATGACCCAGCAACTGAACGTACACCAGTCATCAGTGAGGTGATTTCACATTTTGGAACAAGGAGCAAATCATAGCGTAGCTCACTGCGTCCAACTCAGTATCAGAGGTTCAAGCCAATGATGAATCTTAGTTCCTCAGGTCGATCAACCCTGCTGCTGTAACACACATTTATATTGTGCATCTTTTTAAGTACAGTGGATGTCACGAACTGCACGGTGTACAAAAGGAAAAAATGCTATTGAAGATGGCCGACTGAACAGTGAGGCGGCAGCTGAACAGTGAGGCGGCAGCTGAACAGTGAGGCGGCAGCTGAACAGTGAGGCGGCAGCTGAACAGTGAGGCGGCAGCTGAACAGTGAGGCGGCGCGTGCTCTGTGCAGCAGCCGGGCTGCAATAACCAGCAGTCAGCTGATTTTCATCAGTAATTGCTGAGCTGATTGATTCAGGCTCTGTGAGACCGCAGAGACGTGTGAGACCAGATAGTAGAAACAGAAAATCAGTAAGTCTGCAAATATTCATCTAGTTAAAACAGAAAACGTAGAAAGAAACAATGCACCGTGTTCTGTTCTTGTTAATCTGAAGTGCTGAAAAGGTTACATGCATGAAGTCTTTTATTACAGCTCGGGGTCCCTACCAACCGTCAGTGTGCAGAGGTGCTCGGACAGCAGCCCGAACAGGAAGTCCACTGCTCGACTGTATTTAAAAAGCCATCACACAGGCCCTCAGGTGCTGTCACACCGTTTATCTCTGTGATGAATTCGGCTTCTCCGTCCCTCCCAGCACTGCAATCGATTTTCTCCAGAAACTAGACTTATGTCATTTACTCCCCCAGGATCATATTCAGAGCAAGAACACACAGCTATCATCCCGTTTACATCATATAACATGATAGCATACTGCCTGAACCCTCTCAGGTTTCTGCCTCACAGATTTCCCTGAAGCGTTTTCCTTTGGTGTGTGCAGCCCAGAGGAAAACGGAGGGGAGAAGATGTTTGCCCTCACAATGACTCCACATGTCTGCTCCTGAGCTAGATTAAAGCTTTATTTCACACGAAACTCTTTTAAGTCTAAAGAGAAAGTCGGGAGGTTATGGAGGGGGGGGGGGCAGGAGAGGACCTGTGAATGGCTTCATTAACACGAGGAGATGGGTTCATTAACACCCAGCAGCCCTGCTGAAAGGAGAGTCCCACTGTTAGAGTGGGGAGGAACAAGGCATGCAACACACGTGTGTGTGTGTGTGTGTGTGTGTGTGTGTGTGTGTGTGTGTGTGTGTGTGTGTGTGTGTGTGTGTGTGTGTGTGTGTGTGTGTGTGTGTGTTGGCAGGTGCAGGAGGTGATAATTGGTAGTAGTCTCATGTTTGCTCGGGCACAGATCTAAAAGCAGAGATCTTCACTGTCTCGTTGGCTTTGAGAGTCCAGATTCCCCCGTGGCCGTCTGTGTGCGTCTCTCTTCTTTCTTTCGTTCCTCTCTCTGTCTCCTGCGTCCAGCCCTTTTTCTCTCTCTGACGGGGAATAGATGGCCTTGTGTGAAGAATTTTAACTGGCACTGCTCTTGATGCAGGGCTGTGTGGAAATGGAAGAAAAGTTGCTGAACAGTATGTGGCAGTTTCACAAAGCCAGACTTCTCTTCAAAGAAATGCACTCTGCTATAGTGCTGCCACGATCCAACAGCCCATGACCAAAAGTCTGTGCAGCTTTTCTTATTTTCTGTGTTCTCTTGCCAGACTAGCTTCACCGGATGAGTTGGTGTTAAGCTTTAAATTTTGCTGAAAATCGTTGACCAGGGGAATTAAGAGTCCTGGAATTTCTTTTACGTTTTTTTTGCCAAATTACTGACGATTACTGATCAAAGAGAAAAGAATTAATTGATCATTGTAATTGCATCTGAATGTGTTAGATGAATAAGAAAGACTCCTGTAGGTTATGAACATATGAACATATGAACATGAACAAGTTACAAAATCATACCAACAGTTCACTTTTTCTTAAATGTATATCTGTATCTGTCTGAAGGCAGTTTGTATCGTAAGGTAAAGACCTGCAATATCAGAGAGGACAGAAAGGCCCTGCAGGAAAACCAGGCTCAGTGAGGGGCAGCTACCTACTGCAATCAGCTGTGTGTGTGTGTGTGTGTGTGTGTGTGTGTGTGTGTGTGTGTGTGTGTGTGTGTGGGGTGGGGGGGGGGGGGCAGAGAGACTATGAACAACAAGAATGAAAAAAGACAAATGACAGAAAAACAGTTTTTAGATGTTGTGAGGAAAATACAAACACAAGTAGTCATACATGGAGATGCACAACGGCAGAGTTTGCACAGTTCGAACAAGCTTGAAATCAGCGTTTGGTGAAGTCGCCTTCATTCTGCACACAGCCTGAACTCTCAGAGGAAGCTTCCAGCAGTTTCATCCATACGTCCGTTTGCTTCTTGAAGGACATTCAAAGCTTTTCTTTGGATGTTTGGTGCCTTTTGTTATGTTCTGTGTCGAGCTGATCCCACACGGCTTCAGTAATGTTAATAGTGCAGTAACGTCCCCGGCTGTGAGGAGGCAGGCCCATAACCGATACTGTTATACTGGGATTACTGGGGTTTTTGTTTCGATCCACATCAGTTTCTTTGATCAAAAACAAAGGCGCTGCCAGTCTTTCTTATGGACACAGCTTTCATATACTGGTTATCTGCTGTACATAGTTTGTTGGGTTTCACCTTTTTGGTGCAAAAATACTGATTTATTCCTTTCAAGCTGTGTTATCTTTGGCAGAAGAAAAACATTCCTCTGAAAACAGTCAGGTACAAGAACTGGACTGAAAATGAGGGAAAGCAGCCAATTTCCAAGGAAAACACCTGGAAATCTACTGATTGTGACCACTTCCACAAATGAGTCTGGCTCCACAGAAGCAAAATATGAAAAAATGAGTTTTGTTTATTTTCAAACGTATGTCTACACAGCACCAGACCCATTCTCATTGCAGGATATGAAACACTGCTGTTATGCACAGAGCTTGTACCAGTGCCGTGTGCAAAGTTGGAGTCTAGAGTTAATTGTTCTTTGTTAGAAACAAAAAGGTCTATATTAAGTAATTGCAGGGTGGTGGTGAAGTCACAAGCTTGCCCACTGTTTAAATATGACTCCAAGCGTCCCTGTAAGGCAAGTCAGGAGTAGCAAACCAGTCACACTGTTGCCTGTTGTGTGTGTCAGGCACTGCAGGAAAACGAGACCTTAATATCATGTGTGACAAAACATCGTAGCAATGGGGACACTGCAGGTTTGAAATGAAGCCCCTGAACAGTGAGTGCTGCTTTAGGAAAAACATTCATACATGTCCTTACTGAGAAAACCATCTTCACAGCATCTCACCATGTCACCATGTCATCAGCTTTCTCAAGGACGTTCACCACAGTTAACAAATGTATTAGTTTGACATACAAGCCACTGCTGGTATCCTGCTTCTATTCAGAATAGAAAGGCAGGTGGGTTTTGCTAGAAGTGATCTAGCTAACCACTGCAGGGTGGTGCAGTGGTTAGCATCGTTGCCTCACAGTAAGAGGGTCCTGAGTTCAGTGCCACCATCTAGCTGTAGAGTTTGCATGTTTACGCTAGAGATGGCACGATACCACTTTTTTATGTCCGATACCGATATCATAAATTTGGATATCTGCCGATACCGATATGAATCCGATATAGTGTTTTTTAATCAACAAAACTGTTTTTTAAATATCTTGCTGCATTTTGTATAAGTTCATACTCAAGTTTAAAACAACAACTACACTAAAGCTATTCTGTTATACCTGTATGCAAAAAAAAATATTTCATAGTTCAGCAATACTGATCAATCTAATAAACTTAAACCTACACCATCCTCCCTATTCTGGTATTTTAAAGAGTACTTAGCGTAAATATTAAGCAACCTAACTAATAGGGTTCCAACTCCCAGCAACAACAAAAATAAATAAATAAAAAATAGGGAACCACCCCTCACACTCCACCTCATGATGCTTAATCGACGTAATCAACCTTAATTTGATGCAGTGTGAAAAAAAATGCACAGAAATCAATTATTTTTCAAGAAATATTAAATAGATTCAACATCTTTCTTCAACAAAATTGCAGACTGCACAGATGGTACCTTCTCAAAGGAAAAAGTACTATAGCTTACTAGGGTATATATATATTAGACTTAATAGTCACTATATACAGTAATGGACTTCTATTCATTTTGCATCAAATTAAAACTTTGGGTGTCAGATAATTATTTATTAAAAGCTCGACATTTTAAATGAGAATAAGAAAGAAAAGTATGTCTTTGTGCCCCTTTTCCCTGTTAATGCCCTATCGGCCCCCCTGGCTAAACTTTGCTAGATCCGCCCCTGCACAGTTACCAGCGTCAGCTACGTAGAAAAAGATCCTCGAGTAGAAAGTAATAATAAATAAATTCTAACAGCAGCTGATCAAGCTTAAACGTGCTGCTGTTGTTCAGCCGCTGGTTTCCTCTTTCTGGTGCAAAGTGGGCCAAAAACAAACCAGAGAGACGGACTCGCGACAGAAAAGCCGATCAGCTGATCATTAAGCAGTTTCACGATTGAAGTAGCAGCAAGAAGAGGCAGTCGCTTGTTAAGCTTAACGCAGGAATGCTTTACAAACATTCAGAGATGGACTTACACACTTGCTTTACTTCTCTCGGGATAACTTTGTCGGAGATGAAATGCCGGGTTGCTAGCGAAGCTCCACATGCTATCCAGACCACCGACAGGTCCCGCATGCCACAGCCGCTCTATCACGTGATGCATACTGCTCCGACGTGCTAACGTTCTGAGGTGAGTTACGGCGTGTTGCAAGTTTTGTGAGGTGCTTTCGTGATATTTGATGGATCGGATTACATTTTTTATTTTTCTCCGATATCCGATCCAGTAATTTAGGTCAGTATCAGACCCATACGTAATATCGGATCGGCCCATCTCTAGTTTACGCTGGTTCTCTCCGGACACAGGCTCCTCCCACAGGCCAAAGACGTGCGATTTGTGGGATTAGTTGGCAACCTGGCAGGGTGTGCCCGCCCCTCGCCCTGTGGTTGCTGGGATAGGTACCAGCGACCCTCACAAGGATAAGTGGAAGAGAATGGATGGAAAAGCGAAGAAGCTGATAGAATTATTCATTTATACCCCTGGGAGAGCGCTTAGATCAGCAGGCCAAATGCTCCTGGTGCGACCTAGATCTCGGCTCAAGACCAGATGTGACCGCGCGTTCGCCGCCGTCGCACCCTACCTCTGGAATAACCTCCCTCTAGCTATTCGGGCGTCTGATTCAATTCAATCTTTTAAATCTCGATTAAAAGCATTTGTTTAGCCTTGCTTTCCCCGCCTCCTCGAGCCCGCATTTTTGGTGTACTGTAAGTTATCTTTTTCGCTTTATTAATATTTATAATGTTTTAACCTTCAGCCTTTCGGGTTGTGCCTACTATACCTGGTGTATTATTGGTTAGTTATGTCACTCGCCTGTTAGTATATTTTATTTGTATTTGTATTTATTATTGCTCTAACTCGTTCTGTGAAGCACTTTGGCATACCTGTGGTTTTTTAAATGTGCTATATAAATAAAATTGTATTGTAAGAACGTGAAAGGAAAGGCAGGACTCGTGGTCCGGATGATGGACATCATGTGGCAAACATGGTGGAGGCAATGTGACGATATGTGAATTTACTAATGGAGCGGGGTCACCTGCTGTATTTTGGGGTTGACTCACAGTTCAGTTTAATAAGGACCCAAACATACTGTGAAAGCAAGCCAAGAGCTTCTTAAGCTATGTAAGCAATAGCTTTATTTGTTTAAGGCCAAGTCTGACGGATGACGGAGTTAATGTTGGATGATTCATGATAATAACAACTGCATTGTTTTTCTTGGCCTTAGTGCATTAATTATCCTGTAATCTGGTTGTGTTCTCAGCCACGTGGGATTTCTTCTTGTTTAACATCATTTGTGGTAAATTAGAAGTTTTTCCAAACAACGAGTGATGGTCTACTTCAAGGGATAATCTCGTCCCTTTCTGCTGTGCCAGATATTTTAATTTTGTCTATCTTTCTTTGAACACTACATGTAGGGAACTTCATGCTGTGCAGTGCAGGGAACAGCTGTAATTGGCAAACGCAGGCATGTGGTCAGGTGCTGATTTGCTTTTGCTGTGGGTACTGTTGGTGGAGAGCACATTTTCACTATCATTTAACTGCGTGACGCTAACATTGTGATCCAGATTAAAAGCACTCATCAGGGGACATTTTATATTTCCATGTAAATAACCAACAATACTGGAGAGAGAGTCCAGATGTTACCTGTGAGTAACCACGTGACGACGAACTCACTTTTAAATATGAATCCTGGACCAGGCTCAGGGAGTGGCAGCCATCTGCCGTTACCTGTGTGTGGTGAGAAGGAAAAGCAGTGGACCTGAATAAAGCCAGGAAGTATGATCTGAACTAGTATGTTCAAAAGAAACGGATCATGAAGAATCTGATCAACAACGAGTTTTAAAATATTTGAACCATGAAATATTAAGCTGTGGCATTTAGCCCTAATAAACACGAGTCTAAATCACCTGTTGTCTCATTAAAACAAAAAGATTACCGATATGAGTAAATGTAACCATTTTTAGGCAGTTTCTATATCTATATGTCTGTGTATATGTCTATGTATGAAAACTGTGTCATTTTATAGCAAAAGGGTGGCAGTCGTTATAGTCCACTAAGGTAAATATGCTTGAGGATGAGTGTGCATGTCCCCACTATCTCCAGTGACTCTCCAGTGTTTGTCCCGACGCTGAATTAGAAACGAGGCTGAGTGGGTGGATCAGCCTGAACAGGGCTGCGTGTTCTGCTTTAAGCCACTCGGCTAATCTGTCTGTTTGCATTTCTAACTTGTGTGTGCGTGTGTGTCTGATCAATGCAGGCACTGATCACAGCCTTCACATGGAGAGTTCATGTGATCGCTGGTTTGGTTTTGTCTCAGTCGACACACAGCAGAGCTGAGCCACCTCTGTTTAAACTGAATCACAATAAAAAGAACGAAGGACCTGAAGACGAGCAAATGGTCCTGACTCACTGTTGAAGGCAGTGAAAACACCTGTAAAGCACAATGACAGCAGATGATTAATATGATTCAGCTTCAGAGTAATTGGTTTTCCTGTTGTGCTGTTATAAATGGACAGTTCCTGGAATCGCTCTATTACAAACGAATTGGAAAACACACTCTCTGACCGCAGGTCCAGTGACCAGCCTGATTTCTCCCGAGGCTATTTTGTGGTTCCATCCTGGCGCTGTTACAATTAAATAAAGCAGCATAATGAAGTAAATCTCATTTAGCTGTGAGAGTCCACCAAGACAATCAGCAGTTGTCGCAGATTTGCGCTACAGATATCGATTGTCTGTCCAACACTGTAGGAATAACAGATGGGCGCTCTGGTTAAGATGAGGCTTTCCTTAAACCACTTCACTCTGCAGCAAGCTCTCCTCATTTCACTCAGTGTGTGCCTGTGTGTGAATGATGGAAAAGCCACCGTAAAGCAGATTTATATCACAGTCATAAAGCTGATTTATATCAGTGAACAAGTCAGCGATTGAGTGTTAGTGTTAATTTATGCTAATGCACCACTGCAGAATTCACTAACAGGGCTCGCAAAATTTCAAACCCCTGGTAGCCCTTCGGGCAGGCACTCTTCAGTTTTTGGTAGCCCAAAATAAATTTAAGTAGCCCGAAAAAAAAGAGAACAATGTTTTGAAAGAGACAATGATGTTTTGTTTCATTTACAATATTATATACTAAATTATATTGTAAAGGAAACAAAACATAAATCAAAAAAATGTTCAAACACAAATTACAACAACTGTATAAAAATTCCAATCAACTCAAATTGGTTCTAATTGAACAGTGTGCTGTTTGGACTGAGCCCTCCTCACCTCCCAGCCTTATATATTAAGAACATATCGTATTTTCCGCACTATAAGGCGCACTTAAAATCCTTTAATTTTCTCAAAAATCATCAGTGCGTCTTATGTATGAATTCTGTTTGTGCTTACTGACCTCGAACCGATTTTATGTGGTACACGGTGCTCAAAACTGTCAAAAATGTTTTAGTCTGACTTTGCTGAGCTACGAAGCCGCACCACTTGATGGATTGTAGGAGCATTACAGCTACCGTACTCGGGAGCCTCGTGGAGTAATCTGGGTCCTAAACTCCGTCCTTTTCAGGTCCCAAACTCAAACGAACACTGCAGCATCACTGAGAGTTAGAACCTAAATTCTTTCATCTTTAATAAAATCATCAGCGTTGCTGCTTTACCAGGTGTAACAATTAAGTTTAACATCCAGGCATCCATGAAAACAGGATTTATTACATTCAACAGAGTTAGAAGTTAGCAGGAAGTTAGCTCGCTAGCTTCCACCTAAACATGATATAGCATGTTCTGACTGAGAGATTTCTGAATAAATTCAAACGTACAGCTCTGCTATCACTTCCAACATAAATGAAGACAGAAAACTAAACAGCAGTGATGTTTGTAGGGTTACTGAAGTTTGGCTAGCTGCTATATAATGATGTGCTACGTGATCACTAGCCACACAGCTATGTTAGCATAAACACAGTGAAGCTGGAGGATGAAGCTAACTTTTTTCCACTCGATAAAAGTTAACCTGAGGGTTCCTGATAGTTAGAGACAAATGCAATCGCATGGCAGGATGCTGTAAATGGACCAAACTTCAGTCAGGAGAACAACTGAGATAATCCATCCACAATACGAGGTTAGTCATTAATATACTGCAACAACATGGGAACAGAGCAGCTGCCAGAGGATTCAGCATTAATGAATCAATGGTACAGAGGAGGAGGAAGCAAGATTTAGTTGAGTAAAGTTTGACTTATCTGACTGTTTTGTTTCGCTTAATGCGCCTTATGGTCTGAAAAATACGGTATTATGTATATTATTTTCTTCGACTCCAAGTACCCAAGGAAGCACAGTGCAAGAACAAACTGCACATGGCAGCTTCAGTAATCACATGCTGGAAAAAGCACCTGGCTTTACAATTTTGTAACCCATTGGCTAACTTAGCCTCTGGGAGCAATGGCCAATTTATCAGGTCTTCTGTTGGAGCCAGCAGATATTCAGGGCAAGATTTCAGCACACACTTCCCCCATTACCCCCGAATACAAACGTTAAATGGTAAATGGCCTGCATTTGTATAGCGCTTTTCTAGTCCCTAAGGACCCTAAAGCGCTTCACACTACATTCAGTCATTCACCCATTCATTCACACACTGGTGATGGCAGCTACATTGTAGCCACAGCTGTCCTGGGGCGCACTGACAGAGGCGAGGCTGCCGGACACTGGCGCCACCGGGCCCTCTGACCACCACCAGTAGGCAAACACGGGGTTAGTATCTTGCTCAAGGATATTTGGCAGCCAGGAGGCAGCCTGAGATCGAACCACCGACCTTCTGATTAGTGGCTGACCTGCTCTGCCACCTGAGCTACAGCCAGAGTAGTAGCATGCAGAGTAGTACAAAAATGAACCTAATTCCTAAAAATGTGGGGTTTTGGTGCCCCTAGGTGTCTCCATCCCAAAGGCCAGTTCTGTTTGTATGCTAACAAAGCCTCGATGATGCAGTTTAAGACCAAGCCTTTAACCCCCCCACCACCAACAAAACACTGGATTTAAAAAAATTGGCTTGACCCCCAAGGAAAGGTGTTCAGATCCAGAACACCAGCAGTAACAGAATCAAGAAAAGACAGCACGCTGGTGTAAGAGATGGGATTGTTAACCAAACATACAGTACAGACAGATACAGGAATTAGCTTCAGTATGGCATAGCTATCTCAGGGGCCTATGATGTGAGAGGCATTTAGACACAGTTTCTGAATTTTAACATGAAAAGAATACACAAAGCCAGCATACATCGCCCACTGTTTAAATGAGAGAACAGAGGAAACATGACTGAAAGCTAGAAATATAAATCCTTTCATTTAAGGATGCCAGAACAAAACCCTTTCATTACATTAAGCATACTGCAGTTGCTTTACAGCATCCAAACTGATTAAAAATGTATGAAGAGCAGCGACAGAAAACAGGCCGGCTTCTTTGTAAAGCTGCCTGTTTGCTGGACTGCAGCCATGTGTGAAGTGTGTTTAAGGAGAGATTTTTCCCTTCAACACATATCCGAGTGCATCGAGTCAGCCAGCTGTTTAGCAGGAAGACATGGTGGGTCAGTAAATGGAAGGTCCTGTGAACAGCAGGTGATGATAGTGGTTGAGCCGCGGCCTCTCAGAGGCTGCAGCTCTTATTGCCTGGTGATTCATCCATCAGCCCGGTGCTCTCTTCACATGGTAATACCCTGACAGAGTGTGTAATGCAGGTATGGGACCACAGAGTGATGACTGCTTTTGTCTGACTAGCGGCTCAGCATTCACTCACTCTGTGTGTTTATTAGCAACATATTGGCCTTTCAGAGCTGGAGCTGATTGATTTTGCACGCTTCTCCTAGCAGCTTCTGTCTGGGGGGGGCGGGGCTGTGTCACTCAGTCCCACCCCTAGAGGAAAAAGGAAAGCACTGCGTACATTCAAATAAGCTATTTTGCTTATGAAGGCTTCTAGCTGGGAGAAGTGAGCCAGAAGTAGCTCCATGGCAGCCATAATAAGAGCTGTTTGAATTGTCCAAATGCTTTGGAAACGAGTGACAGTGCTTCCTTTTTTTACCTCCTATAACTCAGAGCACACTGGAGCATCTTTTGTCAAAGGACCATCACATATTTGCAAAAGTGCTCTGACGTCTCCGAAAACGTCAGAGCACTTATGCAAATATGTGGTGTCTTGATAAACTGAGCAGATATTTGAGGTTTACAGCTACATTCTCACCTGAAAATATGTTAAACGTTTATTTTGTGACCCAGAAAGAATAATAAGAGTAATATTAAAACTAAGTAGCTGCCGCCATTGTTGGAACCTGTAATTGGCTGGGCTGTGCTCTCAATTCTGGGATAGGTTGGGCCACAAAGGTCACACCGGACCCATCCTTCAAATCTGGGGAAGAGGAGGACGCATTTTGAGGAGTCTACGAATGTCGTTGCATTGCTGTGACGTAATCTGCCTACAAATGCAGCCTCAGCAGGATGCAGCCTATGAATTTGGATACGATACTTCTTCTTCTTCTTGGGTGTTTAATGGCAGCTGGCATCCTTGTAGATTCATTGCTGCCATTTACTGTTTCGGTCCGTTATACTAATGCTACTTATTCCTGCGTCTTTCAGGATCTTACAAAGCTTCAAACGACATGCTGACTATTAAATTAGTCATCGGCGATTTTGATAGTCGACGTAATCGTGACTAGTCAACTAATCGTGGCAGCCTTACATCCAACAATTCATGAAAATGGAAAAAGAAAATGCGCTGCTGCAAATCATTAGTAAATCTGGTCCTATATGTTCTTCTTTCAAACTCCAGTCTGTGCAATGAAGTGTTATTTTTCACAGGATGTTCTCATTTAAACGACCTGCATGAAATAACAGAGTAAGAACATTACATTGCATTTTGCAGTCCCTCTTCTGCACATTGCAGTTTCATATTGGGAGACATCCAGCGTCACATTGTTATGGAGGGTAGTGTAAGCAGTGTGATGTCATTCGGATTCTCAGCACTCCACTTTTCTCTTTTTCAAAGTTCTTATGAGTCTTGGATGATGTTTTTTGTCGAGGTCAAGGAAAGTGGTTTGGAAAAGGAAGCCGTGTTCTAGTTAGACGACCTGAGAACCACAGAGGGAATTTTTTTTTCTGAAAACATACAAAATGAAGAAAATCAGATATTAGAGATACTTGATGTGAGATTAAATGGATACAGCAGGATTAAGCAAAAATCCAAAAACTGGAAAAAGACAATAAAAGACATGATCAAAGAGCTTACCAAAGCAGAAAGGAAAACTAGCTTGTGTAAATTAAACTAAAAGAAAGGATTAGACATAACATAAAATGAATTACTTCATCAACAATTATCACAAGAATTAACTGAGATGCTAATTTATTTTCTTAAGCTTCCAGAAGGTAGTGAATGTTCGTTCCAGATTTATACATCAGAGCAGGGCGATATGACCAACAATATTTATCACCATATACATCTGAAAATATGTGATAACGATATAACTGACCATATAATTGACATGAGACAAAATACTTTACAACTCCACAACTTTATTAGTGCAAAGCAAAAAAAAAGTATTTTCACTTAAACAAGCAGCTGTTTTTTGCATTAACGTTATATAAAAATGTAACAGTGCAAACTCCTCGCTGACAGTTTAACCAAAAGGCGTTTCTGTCACGGTCCGGGCAGCGGCCGTGTGGAGAGTGGAAGGAGGACTCAAAGCGCAGCACTTATTCAGGTGTGAGGGTGATTTATTGATAATAACAAACATAAAGAGGAGATGGCAAAACAGAACTACTGTCATGAATCGCCGTGCGGCAGGCAGGAGTAGGACCCAAAATGCAGGACTCACAGGCACGAGGGGATGAACTCAAAACTCAGCTTTATTTGCCGGCAGAACCAAATATACAAACTTAAACTAAACTGGGAGACCAAACTAAGAACTCACAGGGAGATCCACACACGGCATGAGGGACGACGTCACACTGAACAGAGGGAGACGCAGACAGAAATACACAGAGGGTTAACGAGGGAAGTGGGAACACACGGGGAACACAGGTGACACTGATAATCATAACGAGACAGGGCGGGGTGAACTGAACATGACATGTACGGGCGTGAGAGTCACAAGGTAAACAGGAAGTGCACAGAGGTTCAGACAGGAGGAGAGAGAGCGCGGGGAAAACACAGACATAACGGGCTGGGGAAACATGAAACAACCACAAAGGGAGACGAGGGCTCATAAATACATAGAGGGCACACAGGGGGGAAGAGAGAGCACGGGGAGAACTTAGACATAATGGGCAGGGGAAGCATGGGATAAAACATAAGGAGAGACGAGGGCTCACAGATACACAGAGGGGCACACAGGGGGTAAAAGCCATGAAGGGAAAACACTTAAGGAACAACACAACAGGGCAACTCAGAAAACATGGCCTAAGCAAGGAACAAAATACAAACGTACAAGGAAACTAAGAACACTGTGCCAACATGGCCCAGGACCATGACAGTACCCCCCCCTCAAGGGCTGGCTCCAGACAGCCCAAACACAGAAAAACAAAACCAAACAGAAAACAACCCAGGGCGGGCGGCGGGGGCCCAGGACGGAGGGCTCGGAACAGAAAACAAAGAGCATAGAAAACACCGGAGCCCAAGAAAACAACCCAAAACACAGAGCAGTTCAGGGGGCCGACCGTGCGGAAGGCAACGGCGGAGACGCGGAAACAGTTCAGGAGGCCGACCGCGCGGAAGGCAACGGCGGCGGCGAAGGAGACGACGGAGCAGTTCAGGAGGCCGACCGCGCGGAAGGCAGCGGCGGCGGCGACGACGGAGCAGTTCAGGAGGCCGACCGCGCGGAAGGCAGCGGCGGCGGCGACGACGGAGCAGTTCAGGAGGCCGACCGCGCGGAAGGCAGCGGCGGCGGCGACGACGGAGCAGTTCAGGAGGCCGACCGCGCGGAAGGCAGCGGCGGCGGCGACGACGGAGCAGTTCAGGAGGCCGACCGCGCGGAAGGCAGCGGCGGCCCTCCAGTCCCAGGCGTGCCGGCCATGGCCCGGTGGGCGCAGGGCCAGACGAGGCGGCAGAAGCGGAGGCTGGACCAGACGAGGCGGCAGAAGCGGAGGCTGGACCAGACGAGGCGGCAGAAGCGGAGGCTGGACCAGACGAGGCGGCAGAAGCGGAGGCTGGACCAGACGAGGCGGCAGAAGCGGAGGCTGGACCAGACGAGGCGGCTGATGAGGAGGCTGGAGCAGACGAGGCGGCTGATGAGGATGCTGGAGCAGACGAGGCAGCTGATGAGGATGCTGGAGCAGACGAGGCAGCTGATGAGGAGGCTGGAGCAGACGAGGCAGCTGATGAGGATGCTGGGGCAGACGAAGCAGCTGATGAGGAGGCTGCGGCAGACGAAGGCTCTGATGAGGAGGCTGCGGCAGACGAAGGCTCTGATGAGGAGGCTGCGGCAGACGAAGGCTCTGATGAGGAGGCTGCGGCAGACGAAGACTCGGAGGCCGGGCCAGGCGAGGTTGCAGAGGCTGAGGCCGGGCCAGGCGAGGTTGCAGAGGCTGAGGCCGGGCCAGGCGAGGTTGCAGAGGCTGAGGCCGGGCCAGGCGAGGTTGCAGAGGCTGAGGCCGGGCCAGGCGAGGTTGCAGAGGCTGAGGCCGGGCCAGGCGATGACGAGGCGGTCGCAGATGGCGGCTGGACGGGCTCCTCGGGCCCTCCAGCTGATGCGGCGTGAGGCTGAACGGGCCCCTCGGACCCTCCAGCGGAGACAGGAGGCTGAACGGGCCCCCCGGACCCTCCAGCGGAGACAGGAGGCTGAACGGGCCCCCCGGACCCTCCAGCGGAGACAGGAGGCTGAACGGGCCCCCCGGACCCCCCAGCGGAGACAGGAGGCTGAACGGGCCCCTCGGACCCTCCAGCGGAGACAGGAGGCTGAACGGGCCCCTCGGACCCTCCAGCGGAGACAGGAGGCTGAACGGGCCTCTCGGACCCTCCAGCGGAGACGAGGAGGTGCTGGCCGGGCTCACTGGAACCCCCAGCGGACGAGGTAGATGGCGGCGTGGGAGCCACGGAGTCCTGGATGAGCTCATCCGAGCTTCCAGCAGGAGCCGATGTAGAGCCAGAGAGGATTGGGACCCCGGGCTCAATGTTAAGCTGGCTAGAAAACCGCACTGCTACGGGGAACTGGGCCAAAGGTTCAGGTGCGAGCTGAGCTGCTGGACACACGGGGACCTGAGCTGCTGGACACACGGGGACCTGAGCTGCTAACGGTGGAGAAGTAAATGACTGCACAGGGGACTGAACTGATGTCTGTAGTAACGGTGGTGGTGAGAGTGGAGTAGGTGGTGGAGTTAATGACTTCACAGGGGAATGAACTAGAGGTAGTGACGGTTGTGGTGCTGGTGGTTGAGTGGGTGACTGTGCTAAAGGAGGCTGCACTGGGGACACTGGAGACTGTACTGGGGAAAGCAGGGCTGCAGGAGGCTGCACTGGGGACACTGGAGGCTGCACTGGGGACACTGGAGGCTGCACTGGGGACACTGGAGGCTGCACTGGGGACACTGGAGGCTGCACTGGGGAAGGCAGAGCTGCGGGAGACTGCGCTAGAGACTGCAGTGATGGTTGTAGTGGAGGTGTGACGGGTGGAGGAGTGGCTGAAGTGGCTGCGGGTCGGGCGGCTAGTGGCTCAGCTACAGAGCATATTAACGGCAGGGCTATGGGTTGAATGTCTGACTGAGTAGCAGCCTGAGTGGCTGGGTGTAGTGACGGTTGTGGTGGAAGAGAAACAGGTGGTAGTGTGGATGATGGAGCTAAGGGCGACTGAGTGGCAGACCGAACTGATGACTGAAGCGATGGTAGAGGTGAAAATGGAGCTTGTGGTGGAGTTAATGGCTGAGCTAGCGGGGACACAGGAGACTGAGCCGCGGGTGGCGGCGAGGGAGCTAACTGAGCTGCGGGTGGCGGCGAGGGAGCTAACTGAGCTGCGGGTGGCGGCGAGGGAGCTAACTGAGCTGCGGGTGGCGGCGAGGGAGCTAACTGAGCTGCGGGTGGCGGCGAGGGAGCTAACTGAGCTGCGGGTGGCGGCGAGGGAGCTAACGGAGCTTCTGGCAGCACAGAAGGTGAATTAGAAGGCCGAATGTCCGGCTGTGGGGTGGCGCGTCGGCGGCGTGAATGCCGTTTCTTTTTTGATGATGGCTCTGACGGGCCGAGCGGCTCCACATCCGGCCCTTCAGGCAGGTGGGTAGTAGCAGCTGGGGGATGAAGGTGGAGCTCGTTGCGGATTAAATCCTGTTCGAGTGGGTGGAGCGCACTGAGTAGCCAGGGAAGACCAGAGAACAAGCGCTGTAGCTTGGTTTCCACAGCACGGCGAAATTCCTTCCCCTCATGTTCGAGCCACAGATGCAGGAGTCTTTCCACGGAGTAGATTATGTCCAGACGCAGTTCTTCTGGTGGGTTGAGTGCTGCTGGGTCCATATCTGGTGACGTCGTACTGTCATGAATCGCCGTGCGGCAGGCAGGAGTAGGACCCAAAATGCAGGACTCACAGGCACGAGGGGATGAACTCAAAACTCAGCTTTATTTGCCGGCAGAACCAAATATACAAACTTAAACTAAACTGGGAGACCAAACTAAGAACTCACAGGGAGATCCACACACGGCATGAGGGACGACGTCACACTGAACAGAGGGAGACGCAGACAGAAATACACAGAGGGTTAACGAGGGAAGTGGGAACACACGGGGAACACAGGTGACACTGATAATCATAACGAGACAGGGCGGGGTGAACTGAACATGACATGTACGGGCGTGAGAGTCACAAGGTAAACAGGAAGTGCACAGAGGTTCAGACAGGAGGAGAGAGAGCGCGGGGAAAACACAGACATAACGGGCTGGGGAAACATGAAACAACCACAAAGGGAGACGAGGGCTCATAAATACATAGAGGGCACACAGGGGGAAGAGAGAGCACGGGGAGAACTTAGACATAATGGGCAGGGGAAACATGGGATAAAACATAAGGAGAGACGAGGGCTCACAGATACACAGAGGGGCACACAGGGGGTAAAAGCCATGAAGGGAAAACACTTAAGGAACAACACAACAGGGCAACTCAGAAAACATGGCCTAAGCAAGGAACAAAATACAAACGTACAAGGAAACTAAGAACACTGTGCCAACATGGCCCAGGACCATGACAACTACGGATGAACTAAACTGGGTGAAACTACACAAAGGAGTGGCAAACCTGAACACGAAGGGAGAACAGCAGGGAGAGCACGCAGAGGAATTCACAGGGTAGATGCAGAGTACGCAGGGTAACACAGAGGATGAACACAGGTAGGAACACAGACGACGCGACGAGGAGCAGAGGAAATCACACGCTATAAATACACAAAGAGACACTGGGAAATCACACACAGATGGGGGAAACAGCTGGACCTGATTAACCTGACGAGACAGGGGAACACTAACACCAGGGACCAACAGAGGGAGCACAAACCCAGAACCCAGTGTCTAAAATCCCAAACACAAACCATCCCAAAACAGCCATGAATAATAATGAAAGTAATAACAATAAGTACATAAACATAAAGTCACTGAGTCATGGTCGCAGGACCATGACAGTTTCCAGTGGAAACTGGCCGACATATCCTCAGCATCACCATGTATAATGTCCACAACACTTAAAAAGAGGTTATACACACACAATACGGTAACATCATGTTGAAGCACAGTACGTATCACTCCGCGAGGCTCCGCCTACGATGGCCGTAATGCTCCGACAATCCATCAAGCGGTGCGGCTTCCTAGCTTAGCAAAGTCGTACTGAAACATTTGACAGATTTTCGAGCGCCGTGCACATAAAATCGTTTCGAGGTCAGTAAACACAACCAGAGTTCATACATAAGGCACACGGGATTATAAGGGGCTCTGTCGACTTTCACAAAATCAAAGGATTGATTTTAAGTGCGCCGTATTTTCCAAACAACACGGTAATAACGACGGCCCGCTAGCATGCTCTACCAAAAATAGTGCTTTGTTGTGTATCTGACGGACGAAAGCCAAACCAGTTCCACACCAGTGAAGCTGCAGCATTTTTACAAACCAGTTCTGCTTCATGGTTTCATTCAACGATCCGCTTTCACTCTTCTCGTTCTGCGTCGCCGCCATGTGCGTATGTAAACAAAGGCACTGCGCGTTTTACCCATATTCTATCGCGATATTTCATTTTCCTATCGTTGCCCAAAATGACACCGGTATTACCGTGAACGGTATGATATGGCCCAGCCCTACATCAAAGTATGCGAGGGAATTGTAGCAGCAGCCAGCTAGCAACCTAGCCAACAACGACCTGCTACTCCAAGCAGCCCCGCCTATAATTATACAAAACTTGATCCGAGGAGAACAGCCTTAGAGAGCACAGCTGTGTTTCCAGAAAGCCCCTAACAACAAACGCGACTAAAACCAAATGACTAAAATCGCAATTTTATCGTAACGTCATGTGTTGGGTGGGCTTATTAGAGTAAAGCTGATGAAGAGACGTTTTCATTTCCACTGTGCACAATAATCCACGAAGGTTTTGTATTTACACACTGTGGGTGAAATCCTCCATGTTTGGAAACTGTGGAGAAAAAGATGCGTTTAGTTATTTAAACAGGTTAATGCAGACACTTTGTTACCATTCAGTTCATTTAGATCTAGAAACTGTTCATTTTTACAGGAGATGAACCAGAATTTGGTGCATAAAAGGCCACTTATCACTTTCTGATGTTTTTTGATAAGTTGTTGGCCCAGCAGGAGCCTCTTAATTTAATTTAAATTCGTGAAACATTATGCCCTCCATATTTCCTGCCTCCATGGGCTGACAGAGGGAAGAAGAAGTTGGCCTTTGGCTTCGCTCCTAGACTGAGTTTATCTAGCAACACCCAGCTGTCACTGACACACACACACACACACACACACACAAACACACACACACACACACACACACACACACACACACACACACACACACACACACAGCCTCAAAGTTCAGCAGTGTTTGTGAGTATTCAGCAAACAGAAAGTTACTTTGGATGATTCACTAGTGAGGATTTAATCCTGTTTGGCTTTTTGTTTGAGTTTCGTGTGTGTGTGTGTGTGTGTGTGTGTGTGTGTGTGTGTGTGTGTGTGTGTGTGTGTGTGTGTGTGTGTGTGTGTGTGTTTGTGTGTAGGTTCACATGAGCCTTCATTTGTGTGTCCTTTTTATCTCCATGTGTGTTCAGTCAGGCCGCCGTGTCACAGGTTTCTGGGTTTGACTTGTTGTTTGTTTTATCTTTAATACTTTTATGCTGAGTTTGGAACATGAAATCGTGGCTACAGCTCATCAAAGCCGGCCAAGCTCGCATTGATCATGATTGGAACGCTTTCTTAAATCAACAGTCGCAGCAGGCTGACATCAGACAGCCTGTTACACCCTGGTGCGTCTTCAGTCTAACTGGTTTCTGTAGAGCAGCGGTCTCCAACCTTTTTTGCGCCACGGACCGGTTTATGCCCGGCAATATTTTCACGGACCGGCCTTTAAGGTGTCGCGGATAAATACAACAAAATAAAACTAGTACCGGTACCGAAAAAAAGAAGATTTATTCATAACACACGTGAAAAGACCCAGGAAAAAAAGTTAACGATAAAAACGATAACAAAATAACGCTGAAAACCGATAAAACCCTGAAAACCAGACATTTCACACCTGAGCCTCAACTCTCGCGGCCCGGTACCAAACGACTCACGGACCGGTACCGGTCCGAGGCCCGGGGGTTGGGGACCGCTGCTGTAGGGGACAGGATTTGATTTTTACTAGCAGGGGCGAGGCTAAAGGGGTGGCACTGCTCCCACTGAAACGTAATTGGCTACTCCTGGTGCACAACCCCGCACGTGTTTGTCATATCAAAGCAAAGTCCTGGTTCGTTTTTCTCTGGGAGAAACAGTGTTGTACTTCTCAGTGCATCGATATTGTTACAGGGCGGCTCTCAGTGCATGCTCATGAAGCCGTTACGTTGGTGCACCAAAGTGTTTGCTTTGGTGTTTATTTCTGATCTGACTGTTAGTCCTGCCATGCAGGATCTGAATCTTTCATCTAAAATCACAGTGGTCTCATCAGGTCTGTGTGTCCTGCAAACATGACACTAACACACTGTTTGCCTTGAACAGTCTGTGTGAACTAAAAATCAGCTGTGCTGCTGTTAATGAATAACAGTAAGCTATTAACTAACGTTTTTTTAACTTTTGTAGTATTTGGACTCGTAACTCTTGTGAACTTGTGTCTTGTCAAGCTTGTAGCTGAGTTTTCTTGGTAAACGAACTTAACAGAGTTTACCAAGCCAGCTGGTTGCTAGCATCACCTGAGAGCTACGCTCTGTGAGACCGTATAAGCAGAGCAAGATGAACGGATGGTTCAAAGCGGTTTGTATCTGACTGTGTATTTAAACCCAGACAACCATCGAACGCTTTCCCTGAATGTTTAGGTAACCATATAGTAGTGCTATAATTCTTATATTACATCATTCTTTAGCTAACGATACCTGAAGCTGCATTTTTCTACTTGAACAACGTTAGTTAGGCTGGCAGACTCGGTCAGACTTCTTCTCTGTCCAATGTGTGACAGCCAGTGAAATGATTGGAGCTGCTGTGGGAGGATTTGCAGTCAGGCACACGTGTAATGAATCGCCCTCACATGCCCTGAGGCGCTTCCAGCCCTCAAACTGTTTCATTAGTGTTTGTGTCAGTGGAGAGTTTGGGGGTCCCAGTGTGGCCCAGGATGTGATTTTCCAGCGTTTCACTCTGACCCCACTAACAACCTGAGGAAAACACTGGGCTGCTGTGACTCCTAACAGAGAGTGCAGGAAATGTCCCAAACAGTACTCTGTCCTGGTGTCTCTCCCTGTGCCTCCTTGTTATTGCAGAGGAGAGTGCATGCCAGACTTTTCAGGGGTTACTACAGTTGGGATCATTTGCTTCCAGCAAAGGTATCGATTAAACGCCAGTAACGCATTGATCCTGTGTGGCACATTCAGGACTGAGAGGGGTTCTTGAGAATTATAGTAATGAACACTGCTACTCTTATTTCAGGATCAAAGTCAACATATTTTATTCAATTTAAAATGTAATCACTTTATACATGATGAACTAGCAAGCACAAATAATCATTGAAAATACAAAATAAAAGCCGAGGACTTGTGCAGCAATATTATGAACTCCAGCTGGTTAATTACAGAATTAATTATGTGCAAAGGTCAGCGAGTACTGACTTAGCAGCGGTTCCATCTCAGGGCACGCAGGGCAATCGCTTGGAGTGAGTACTGTGAATGACAGTGGTAGTTTCAGCCATCTGTGGGAGGAGCTTAGAGTGACATAAACAGGACACGACAGAAGCTGCAGAGCAGGCAGGTTCACGGCATGCTGTGGATGCTTCAGTTCAAAAAACCAAAAAACTTTGTGAAACATTATCTGCTGTTTCTGCACACCTGCAGCTTCAGGCTGCTGCTCCCTGCTGTCTATGTTGATGTTCTGTCTGAAAATAGGTGGTTGAACTGGGCAATCACCCACTGCTGCCCAGCTACATCTAAAAGCCCCACGCTTAGTTCTGCTCCAGTTCCCTCTGTGCAGTCGGAGGATGGGGGTGTTAAATCACACGGCTCTAAAATCATGTAGCAGCATGAGTGTTTGTGAGCTGGACATGGATAATGTATGAGCATTTACACCAAGCAGGTACAGACCATCAGACAGAGAGCAGAATCTCAACCACCTCAGAGGCCAACAGGAAAACAAGCTGTGATTGTCTGTCAGCTTCGTTTTCATGTTAAAGCAAGCTGCCGTTCACATAAGAAGGTTTAGATCACTAATGTCCTTAACCTTAACATTTAAATCTCAAAACAATGTACGTTTCTGTGCAAACAGAGTCGACACATTCCCAGTTTGTTCTATTTTTAGAATGTATTTCAAACTAAAAATGCAATTTTAAACCAAACCATAAAAAATGAAGCAAACGCGTATCTGTGCTAAAAACAACTAGCTGTACATAAATTGCCAGGTCGACTCATTCAGGTCTGACTGCAGCCAGCAGTCTTAAATCAAACACTTCAATAAACGGTTTTTAAAACGATGGTTTCAGCTGAAAGTTCGACGCAGGACCAAAGTACGGCTAATGCAAAATAAGTGCATCCATGTGAAGGCTTACAGAGCTGCTGCAGATGTGTGACACGTTATCTACCAATGAAGAAGAAAAATGAAGTTTCCCAAAAGTGACTCACCGCTAACTCCACTAACTCCACCCTCTGCACCGCGAGACAGACGCTCATCAAGCGGGTGGGTGAGCAATGAAGCCTTCTACTGCAGCGTTGTGGATTAACTGAAGGCCTTTCAGGGAGCTTTAAGGACAGCTGTAATTAGCGCAGTAATAACCAATGCACGGACTGCTTTGGAGCATCAGTCTGCAGGAATTCATGATTTTAGCTTGTGCAGATCCGACGAGGCCGGCCTGTTTAAATGACACATCCTGGTCAAACATGACTCCGAGGTTTTCACAGTCATACTAGAGGCAAACATGATGCCAGAGTACATCTACAGTGAAGTGTAGGAGCAGTGGCAGTCTGATGCTGGGGGATGGTTGCTGATTAAGGGTCAGGGTGAGACTCCAACTTCGGGGAAACATGAACTCTGAGACTGTTAAAAGAAACATTTTTGCCTCAAGAGCTGGGATGGACTTACTGCTGATGAAGGTTGGCACAGTTAGCTCTTAGTTTCAGTTCGGTTAAGTTCACTTTGTTGATGCTTTTTTTCCTTTTTGGTTAATGAGCCAGTTTAGTGTGAAAGCTAACATGCTGAGGGACACAGACTATCAAACACTGTAAAACTACATTTGCAGAGTATTTGTGAGAAGCTTGTTAGCGTCTCTCCTGTCTTTGTCCAATGAATCAGTTTTGTGGCTGTTTTAAGCAGCAGTTTGTCACGTTTCTGTTTTGAAGGATCAAACATGGCGTTGAGATTTTCCTCCTCATATGTTGACCCGCAGGACTCCTGTGAGTGCATCAGCACAACTTGTCCCTTTTAAATTCAGTCCGTGTCTTTCTTTCTGATGGACATGAGACAGTGTGATAGATATTTACTGCAGTTTCATAAAGTTTGAAAAGAATGTGCTTTAAAGCAACCGCGTTGTTGGTGAGGAGCTCGTACAGAAGATCGTTCTGCTGTTTTTAGCTTGTTTGAGTGTCAGAGACGGCTGGAGGCTGAGAAGCCTTTCATATTGTCAGGAACATGCTGTGCATTTATAACACTGACACGTGTTTGCAGTCCCATAACGATCTCACGCACAGAGAAGACTGTTTAATTCAAGCCTTCCTAGCATCTGAATGTTTTGTGGACCTGACAGTTTAAGTTTACTTTAAGATGAAGTGTTGAGCTTCGCTCTGTAAAGGCACCGATCCACGGTGTGGTGAGGCTGCTCTTCCTCTGATGGAGGGAGAAGTTTCTGCTGGACTTTCTTGGTTTTGTCCGTGGTCTCTCTACTGTCCTCTTTCCTGTCTTCTCTTTAACCTCAACCCAAAACTGGTCAAGGTCAAAACGACTCATTTAAGTCTCGTTTTTCTCCCCACCGTGATAGAGAGCGCGGCGAATCGTACTTTGGTTACTTTCTGAAGTCCCTTGAAACAAGGTTGTCATTAAACCCTGAGGACATGATAAAGCTGCATTGAGAGTTTGTATTCATTCATTGTGTTATACTCCTTTCTGCCCGGCGCAGCAGAGATGGAGCTGTTAATGGTTCATAGTTAGGAGAACAGATCAAACAGCCACAGGCTTCAGAAACACAAATGTATGTGATTCCACTCAAGCTGTATTCTAATGTGTCCGACACAACAACGAATGTTGTAAATGTTGTGGGTGCGTGCATAGATTTACCAACAGTTACTGACAGGATACAAGCAGACGCTCGTTCACGCAGTCGTCGCCGTTCCCCTGCCGCCGTCACAGCCGCCTCTCGTAGCTCTCATCGGTTGCTCTTTTTCGCTCGTCGTCAGTGCGTCAAACACCTTCTACCTCTAACACCAGTAAAAATAAAACGTGTTTCTGTCAGCTGAGAAGTGAATTAATTAACAGTGAATGTGAAATATAAGCTGCATATTTTGCTCCATGTCACACACAGATTTGTCTAATGTTCTAACTTCATACACTGAGGACTGTTGGGTAGGAACTCCTAAACTTTGATAGAAATTAAAAAAACTCAGTGAATTTTTAATGCATTTACCTCACAGCAGGGAAGCAGATCAGTATTTTACTGAGGCATGAACTCTACTGAAGTTAGTGATCCCCTGACTTTTCCTTCAGGGCTACCAGCGAGTCTCCCCATCAGTGTCTGTGTTTGTTCACTGGCAGAGCCGAGCGGAGGTTCGAAGAGTCTCCAGCCCCACAGACCTGCTGATGAGTCTCATTGATAATCCAAGACAGTGCAGGGCACTGACGTTAGTCAGCTGCACTGATTGTCACTGTAACCTGTGAGAAAGGAAATGAAATCAGTGCTGATTATGGCTGGACGAGAGCCACAACCTGCCTGGTGCCTGGTGAATGAGCTCCACATCCTGGTGTCTGTTACGGAGACGCTGCTCTATAAAAGCAGTCGGGTCTTCTTTGGCTCACCGTGTTCTCACGTCGAAGCTCCAAAACTTTACATTGCAGTTGGAACAATGTAGCAACTTTCACATGTTGACAGTTGAACATAATTGAACGATTCTGCTTTGTTTACATTTTCCCAGAGATGCTTTGTGATTACCCTCCAACAGTGACACACGCACTTTATTCCTGGCAGATGGTTGATGCGCTTTAACCCACGAGGCAGTAAAGCAGCTCCACGTTCTTCTTTCCAGATGATTTTTGAGGAAATGTAATAAAATGTGTTTGTGACGGGATTAAACAAGCAGTTTAAAAAGGCCGGCTTGGACCATGTTCCATCATTAGCAGAAACGTGAGTCATTAAAAGTGTGTAACGCTGACTTGACTGAAGATATCACAGAAACTTTGTTGTGGGAGAGGCAAACAACATTTCACATCAACACATTTCTGTGTTATCACATTCCTTCTCTCCACCGGCCTGTTTGGCTTCTCAGTGCTTGTCAGAAGCAGCGTTTGGACAGAAACAAAGCCTCAGCCCCCCCTCTCCCCCAGCTGGGGTGGAAGAAGCTGTTCTGGATGCACTGACTTGTTGTTAATGTGCAAGCTGTGATGAGCTGACATTTGCCATTGACAGCTTTGTTCCGCATGAGTGTGCTGTGTCTGCTCACGTCACACTGTCAACAGAGTTGCACTGATTTCTGGCTAAATGCAGTCACAGCATTGCGCGCCTCCCCCGGGCATCACAGAAGCCATTTCCTCTGCGAAGGTGCGCTAAAGCTGGCAAGCACACAAAGAGGAGAGCGTTGCATGGTCTTCCTGCAGAAAGCTGCTCCCATCTCTGCTTTACTCCTGCAAATCCCATCTTCAGCTTTGGGATTTACAGGCTGGATAAACTCTCGGGCCAGGTCCACCAGTCTCTCCTCAAACGCTCATCTAAATGCGACTCAGGTTTCACATCAATTTACTCCGTTACTTTTTTCTTCTCTGAAATTCTCCTTAAGCGGCTTTGAAGAAAAAAGCCACTGTGATTGGTTGTGTCCAGGTTTCATCGAGTGTTGAGTTGTTAATACTTACGAAGACAGCATAATTGGGATAAAACATTCCCTTTGTGCATTAGTTTCAGCTCTCCCGTTATAGATCAAGCCTTCTCGTTCACAGTGTCGCACGCCGGCTCTTCTCTAAAAGTCACAGTTTAGTTTAACTTGAGCCCAGCTGATGGAAGGAGAGCCAACAAGCTTTATCACGAAGGAGCAAAAGTTTTAAAAGCTATTTGGAGGTGAGATTGTGGGCACGGCAGGCTAACTGATGTTGTCTGTTGGTTGCTGGCTGCAGCTCTGCATCGCCCTGCCTGTGGAAACCATTCAGGTCCTCAAAGGGTGCCAGGCCAGTGCTGCATAAGCCTCGTGTTGCTCCTTTCTGCACCCACAGACATCTAAAGCTGGGGGCCTGCAGGGACCAGCAGGGGCCCTCGGCAGACGAGCTTCATGACCACAGATCCTCCCCAGTCTGAGGCGTCTTCTTTCCCACAGATTACAGTATCGACATCGCTGATTACATGTGCTGTCATAATTAAGCAGCTCTGGTGTGAATGTGCAGCAAAATGCACAAATGTCATATAGATAAAGCAGAAAGTATA
>NC_137436.1:41622542-41645042 GCF_964374335.1 Astatotilapia calliptera | reverse complement strand
CAGCATACTGCGTATAAGAGATGGATGTAGTGATTAGTCTTTGATGTCCATAATGATATGACGATGATATTTAGTGTATGATGCTATCAGCCAAGCCTAGCCTGCTTGGTTAGCAGCCATAAATGTGCAGCTGCATCTCAGAGCAGTGTTTCCCACGAGTGTTAGTGTTTGTGGTCCAGAGGAGGGACACAGACAAGAACATGATCGACATTAACAAGTTTATCCTCTGAAAATATTTTATTTTCCAAAAGCTTTGTGAGATATACCTAAAGAATAAACCAGCTAGCTCTCAATGAGCCTCATATCCTGTGTTTAACTTCAGCTTCACTAATGAGCTCAGCTGTCCTCGGACTCCTGTCTGCCACCAAGCAGCTGACGCAGCACCAGCATAGCTGCAGCCAGTCGGACACTCGAGTCCGTACAATCAGCCATGCAGCAAGCTGTAACATTTCTCACATAATTGCATTTAAATATGCAAAAAGCAGCAGCAGCTTCAGTTAAGTGACTGACACTACATGACATTAGCTGAGGTGTGGACTGTGATGGCAGCCATCTGTCACAGCAGCCCCAAAAACATCAGCTTTCAGGTGGATCGTAGAGAAGTTTACCATTAATTCACAAACGTACCAAATATGTTCATGCACTTTGTCTTAAAAGGTAAAAGTTGGTCTCAAACAGAGTATTTTAACAAGAGTCTGTGTGGAATCACTGGATTGTGAGTCAACCTCAACTGGTCCAGAACAAGAAATCATTTCTCTTCATTTCTCAGCCCCGAATGCTGCAGCGTGCCCTGAAACAAGGCCATGTTGGATTTACTGGATTCAGTGGACACTGGATGCACACAAATGTTTTGCTTTGGCAGAAACTTAAACAAATGAGTTAAATCAACACAACGTATTCATATTCAATAAACCTGTGTGTTTGTGTTCTGAAAACGCGATTGAAACAAGTTTAGATGAAGTAAGTTGAACTCTTGTTTTAATCCTTCATAATTTTGTCATTTTATTTCAACACTATTCAGTAACTTTTACCCCAGTACTACTTGGTCACTTAAAAACCACATGTTGTCTTCATATTACATAATGTTCAGCAAAGTCTAGTTAACATAAAAGTTGAAGGGATCTACAACAACTACCGTCCTCCTGTCTGCAGGGGCGTAACCCCAGAGCGATAGGTTACACCCTGGACAGCTCACCAGTCTTTCACATAGAGACAAACATCCATTTGTGCCAGATTGTGGATTCGAACCTAGGACCTGCTTACTGTGAGGCAACAGCACGAACCACCACGCCACCAATCCTGGCTTATCTAAAATGGAAAGCTATGATTTCAAGGCCACGTTTTTGTCCTTGACAGGTTAAACACAATAAATAGCGCTAGCATGCACGGGGTGTGTAGTGTCTGCCTCCAGTGATTTTCCTGTGGTGTGAAATCTCGTGTGGTCTTGTGAATTTCGTGAGTCCAGCAACTAACCACTCCTACTAGATTGTATCAGGTCATCTCAACAAGAACAAATGAAGTTGTTGAATTTCATACAGATCCTACATGATTCAATTACGTAAAATGTTTGTGTTCAAATTACAAGTTAGACTTTTTTAATATAACGACCACCCAGTGTCCTTTTTTCAGTAAACCAAAATCAGAATCAGAATCAGAATCAGAATACTTTATTGATCCCTGGGGGAAATTATTTTTTGTTACAGTGCTCCATTTTAAACCAACATTAAGACAAGACAGACAATACACTAACTAAGAATAGTACAATATATACATATATATACATACATACATACATAAGTCACTTATAAATAAATAGTTGGAAAAGAAACATGTGTAGCTGTAGCAGCAAACAGTGTGTTAAGTGGATGCGTTGTACAGGGAGCCACAGGCAGGAATGATTTCCTGTGTCGTTCAGTGGTGCATCATGGGTAATCTCAGTCTCTCACTGAACGAGCTCCTGTGACTGACCAGCATGTCATGGAGTGGGTGGGAGGTGTTATCCAACATTGTCTTTATCTTGGACAGCATCCGCCTCTCCGACACCACCTTGAGGGAGTCCAGCTCCATCCCCACAACATTGCTGGCCTTACGGATCAGTTTATTAAGTCTGTTGGCATCTGCAACCCTCAGCCTGCTCCCCCAGCATGCAACAGCATAGAGGATCGCACTGGCCACAACAGACTCATAGAAAATCCTCAGCATTTTCTGGCAGATGTTGAAGGACCTCAGTCGCCTCAAAAAATAGAGACGACTCTGGCCCTTCCTGTAAAGTGCTGTGGTGTTTTTAGCCCAGTCCAGTTTATTGTCAATGTGTACTCCAAGGTATTTATAGTCCTCCACAATGTCAACACTGACCCCCTGGATTGAAACAGGGGTCAAGTGTTTCCTGGTCTTCCTGAAGTCCACGATCAGTTCCTTGGTCTTTGCCACGTTGAGCTGCAGATGATTCTGCTCACACCACGTGACAAAGGAGTCGACCACAGCCCGGTACTCTGTCTCATCATCCCTGCTGATGCATCCAACCACCGCAGAGTCATCAGAAAACTTCTGAAGATGGAGGTCTCTGTGCAGTGGCTGAAGTCTGTGGTGTAGAGGGTGAAGAGGAAGGGGGAGAGGACAGTCCCCTGTGGTGCCCCTGTGTTGCTAATCACCTTGTCAGACACACACTGTGGGAGACGTACATATTGTGGTCTTCCTGTCAGGTAATCAACAATCCAGGACACCAGAGAAGCATCCACCTGCATCGCTGCTAACTTATCACCCAGGAGGGTCGGCCTGATGGTGTTGAAAGCACCAAAAGAAGTAGAGGCGGCTGCTCGACTTGACTGAGATGGACGCCTTCCTCAAACCACGACCCAAAGCGCGCGAGACTGAAATCCCATGCGAGATTTAACACTGCTATATTATTGACTTACTTCACTCGAACATGATATGAACAATTTAATCTACCCGCTCTGCATATCATGTAGTTTCTACACTATATAGTTACACTTAACTTTAAAGCCCAAGGCACTTGTGTTAAAGACACGATGCTTACATAAATCCAAGAGCCGGCCAATCCCTTTTTTTCAGTGCGATTGGAAACCTGAAACACTTAAAGGGTCACATCCAGTGACCTCAGAGCCAATCAGAGATTTACAGCAGAGCAAGACCATGCAGTAAATTTTAGAGCAGACATGCACCTATGAATAAAAAATGAACTCAATACTAATGATGACATCTATGAAGAGTCCAAATATGATGATAAAATACTACTACTGCTGAGTTAGATAAGTGTGCTGTGAAAAATGAGTCGTATCTGTGCCTTCAAAGCACAAAATAAAACTTTGCTCACCAAGGTCCACGTAGAAATATATAGAAGCTAAACGAATTCTGATGCTGGCCTTCTTCATTCTTCAGAAACCGTTGTTCTTCAGCACATGGAGCTGGATTCGGCTCTGTCGGGCTGGTTCAAATTCAAATTCAAATTCAAAGTCAAATTTTATTTGTCACGTACACAGTCATACACAGTACGATATGTAGTGAAATGCTTGGACAACTGCTCGTGACCTAAAGAAAACAAAAAAGGAAAGGCTATGAATAAGATAGGAAATAAATATGAAAAATTAAAAAGGGTAAATTTAACTAGGAAGGAATAAAATATAAATTAAGGTTAAAAATGAAATAACTGTACAACACAAATTAGAATGAAGGGTAAATTTAACTAGGAAGGAATAAGATAAAATATATAAATTAAAGTTGAAAATAAAATAACTGTACAACAAAATACACAATATAGAACTATATAAGAATGTATGAAGAAATCTAAATCTAAATAAATATATACACAATAACAGCAGCTGTACAAGTATTAACCGGAAATGAAGAATATAGTGACCAGTGTTGTGTTCAGCTGTGTTTGTGCAGAGGGTGCAGGCAGGGAGCTACACGTGGGTTGGAGAGGTGGACCATTGTTCATATTCAAATAAACCTGGTTCTTTTTTAAAGGAATTTTCATTTAAAATATGTTTTTAATTTTGATCAACAGAGATAGTTTCAGTGGTTTAGTCGGGATATGAGCAGTGCTTTCTCTACATGTTAGACTTCACGTTACAGTCAGCTACATTCTTTTCATGAATCACTTCTTTAACTCCCAAAGCTTAGTAAGAGACACAGCATCCATCATGTAAACTCTACACTTACACTTTCTGTGGGCTGCAGGAAGACATGAGGCTCTCTCTGTGTTCCTCATGAATCAGACGTGCTTCCTGTAACCCGATGACCTTTGAAACCTTTGGCAACATTTCTTCTGACACAGTACACATGTAATAAATCACTTTAGTTACTTTAACAATGGCAGCCTTGCAGAGCAAACAGCCTCCACACATAATACGTAATTATTATGAAACCAGTTATGCAGCTGTGACTGCTGTAATAGAGATGAAGTAGGTAGAGAATGACAAATGCAGCTGCAGCTTTAGCCTCGCTAAGAACTATTTTATCCAGCAGGAGTCTCAAACTCACACTGGTTTGATCCTCAGGGAGCCAGACACGTGGATCTATAATCTACTTTTTTAAGTGTAAAGAACTGTAAGTCTGTTCTAATATTTCAAAGCAGAACACAAACAGCAAAACAACCAAATGTCAACATTATTTCTTACCAAATGCACATTCAACCTAAGAGCAGCAACTTTGGCATACTGACTGTTTGGAGCTGTGTGGCCACATATAACAGTGCTGCACAGTTATATGTGGCCTTTGCAGAATATAAGACTACATGTCAGTGCTGGTCCATTTCTAAATGTAACTTTAGGAAAAAAGAAATAGTCCATGTTGTGAAAGCTCCGGCAGGTAGATATCTGTGCTCTTTAGCACACAATGAGCCGTGCAGATGGAGAAAGAGGCAGCTTACCTTTCAGACTGAATTTGATTTGTACATGGATCATTTGTTCTTTGCTTCTGTTTGAGTGTTTTCAAACGTAGCCTACCCTCTGGCTCCGCCCAGTATCTCCAAATAAATGCATTAATTCGGAGACGTCTTCATCTTGTTCTGAGACTTGTAAACATGTGTGTGTGCATGTCGAGCATCTTTGCAGCACCCCCTCGCTCTTTAATGCCGTGATGATGTGGACAATGTGCAGAATATTGAAGGTGCTCCAGACATCACAGTTTATTTTAGCTTCACCACATTTCCTTTCCTGAGCTGCTTCAGGCTCCTGCTGCGTGTTGCCTGTGCAAGCCTAAAGTCATCGTGACACACAAGACACATCCAGGTCAAACTCACAACGTAGCTCCACTTTTGGTTTCATTATATTCTTACATTTAAGAAAAGATGGCAGTCGTGCTCAGCAGAAAGAAGCAGCTCCCAGAATACTGTGACAGCAGCAGATGCTCACAAAGAATGTCGACTTCAACATAGAAAGTTTGTTTTTTAATGCAGATTTGATGTTATTTACCACCTCCACTGTTCTCCCGGCTCTGCGTTTCCTGTAGTAAACACTTCCTGTGCCCTTTGTGTTTCTATCTGTTATTTAGATCCGCTCAGACCGGGATAAGAACCGAATGCTGCGCTACAGTGTGACGGGACCTGGGGCTGACCAGCCTCCCACTGGGATCTTCATCATTAACCCCATCTCAGGCCAGCTGTCGGTCACCAAGCCTCTGGACAGAGAGCACATCTCCAATTTCCACGTAAGACTGTGGGCGTGCCAGCGAAGGTCAAAGACGGAGCAAATGATGAATGCTTTAGTGATCGGTGTGTTAGCTCCTCTGGCTGCATGTTAAACCGAGGTCTGTGGTTAATATGCGATACAAACGTCTGCAGCGTTGCGTCTCGGTTCCTTCTTCCTTGTTGCACTGAGCGTTCTTGCATGGTAGATATGTCATAGCGTTAGTGTGTGCTCTTCAAAGTGTTTTCTGTGGCCAGCCAAAGATGGGCTCTTTCTATTTAAGTAACTTTAAAAGTACTAAAAGTTTCACCTTAGATTACATAAAGTGCGGTTTAACACCAACCCTAACACTTAGGACCTGCCTCTGGAGGCATGAGTCTGCTCCCAGTCAGCACGCTGCTCTGTGTCGTCCCTCGCGTTTTCATGTTATATCTGTGCTGTCACTCTCTCCTGGATTTATTCTCTCTCATGCAGAGATGATGAAGACATTCCTTTAAAAAAGCCACTTGGTGTTTGCTTACTATATCTGCTACCGTCACAAACAGCTCCGAGAGCAGAGTCTAACCTTTTGATCTGTAGGAATGCACACACAACTCACACGGGGGAGTGGAAATCTGGAGTCGCAGCAGGTTGATTTGCATTTAAGCTGTGTGATGAATATTCATGTGATTGGATGTAGTTGTCAGAGCTAGGAGCTGGGATTGGCCTGCATGTTTATTCATGAGGGAGGCTTTGGCTCTTTGAGAGCCTCATACAGATGCACTGTAAAGGAATGACTTATCAGGGCCAATCAATACCTATATTCAGCATCTTTGACCACATTATGCTGAATAAATACATCACATATGCGCCTGATTTAAACTAAGGCCATCAAAAATAAAATAGATGTTTGATTTTCAAAGTGGGAGTATGTTCCTTGAAAAGTTGTTTTTCCAAAGTTTTGTGTTAGCTTTGATGGTTTTGATCTTTGAGCAGATTATTTAATATTAATTACAAAGCACTGTTTTGTAGCTTTTATGCTGAAACCTCCAGAGATGCATTCAACTACACAACAAATGGCATATAGCATGTTTTCTGCAGGTGCTGGTATAAACTTTAGGCTGCATACATGTTATTCTAAAGTAATCATTCCAGAGCATCTCCAAATTCTGCACAGTTTGGTCTTTGGCACATGACCGACCAGTATTAGAATAATAAGCAGTTTAAGGGTCCTCTTTCAGTATATAGGTGGTCCACACCATGGCTGATCACCAAAGTCCAATTCCACTGACGTGTGTCATGACTGTGTTAGGCTACAGTGCACGTACCCCGTCCTGCTTCAAGGGATAGTCTGGGCCGTGGTTTAGTTGAACTCACAGTGCGCTTGAACTGCAATAGCTATGTGCAGTCAAGCACAACTCGCTTCCTGAACCACAGCTGCCTCTGCTATAATCACTGTTAGCTATTTCATTCATTAATTGTTCTTTAAGGTATTCGAGAGGACCATATGATTCACACACTGGTGCAAAAAGTTTTGCCAAGATGAAAAAACAAAATACATTAAAATTGCCAGGAAAGGAGTATTTATGTAACAGGTGTACAAACTGTATTGTGCACAGCGCGGTTGGTGCAGCCTGGGCTGGAGGCACAAGTGCATGTGTGTGTACATGCATTTCTGAAATAAATCAGTTCATAAAGGTGAAATGTTTAGCAAAACAAAATGGTCACAATCACTTATTAAGAGTAGTGCTAGTGTAGTGTGAGTGTAAGTGTAGTCCGATGTAGTGCGAGTGTAGTGTGAGTGTAGTGTAAGTGAGGTGTGAGTGTAGTGTGAGTGTAGTGTAAGTGAGGTGTGAGTGTAGTGTGAGTGTAGTGCGAGTGTAGTGCGAGAGTAGTGTGAGCGTAGTGTAAGTGTAGTGCGAGTGTAGTGCGAGTGTAGTGTGAGTGTAGTGTGACTGTAGTTTGAGTGTAGTGTAAGTGAGGTGTGACTGTAGTCCAATGTAGTGTGAGTGTAAGTGTAGTGCGAGTGTAGTGGGAGTGCAGTGTAAGTGTAGTGTGTGTGTAGTGTAAGTGTAGTATGAGCGTAGTGTAAGTGTAGTGCGAGTCTAGTGCGAGTGTGAGTGTAGTGTGAGTGTAGTTTGAGTGTAGTCCAATGTAGTGCGACTGTAAATGTAGTGCAAGTGTAGTACGAGTGCAGTGTAAGTGTAGTGTGTGTGTAGTGTGAGCGTAGTGTGTGTGTAGTGTGAGCGTAGTGTGAGTGTAGTGCAAGTGTGACTGTAGTGTGAGTGTAGTGCGAGTGTGAGTGTAGTGCAAGTGTAGTGCAAGTGTGAGTGTAGTGTAAGCGTAGTGTAAGTGTAGTGCGAATGTAGTGCGAGTGTGAGTGTAGTGTGAACGTAGTGTAAGTGTAGTGCGAGTGTAGTGCGAGTGTGAGTGTAGTGTGAGCGTAGTGTAAGTGTAGTACGAGTGTAGTGCAAGTGTGAGTGTAGTCCAATGTAGTGCGAGTGTAAATGTAGTGTGAGTGTAGTGTGAGTGTAGTGCAAGTGTGACTGTAGTGTGAGTGTAGTGCGAGTGTGAGTGTAGTTTGAGTGTAGTGCGAGTGTAGTGCGAGTGTGAGTGTAGTGTGAGCGTAGTGTAAGTGTAGTGTGAGTGTAGTGTGAGTGTGACTGTAGTGTGAGTGTAGTGCGAGTGTGAGTGTAGTTTGAGTGTAGTGCGAGTGTAGTGTGAGTGTAGTGTGAGCGTAGTGTAAGTGTAGTGTGAGCGTAGTGTGAGTGTAGTGTGAGTGTAGTGCAAGTGTGACTGTAGTGTGAGTGTAGTGCGAGTGTGAGTGTAGTTTGAGTGTAGTGCGAGTGTAGTGCGAGTGTGAGTGTAGTGTGAGCGTAGTGTAAGTGTAGTGTGAGCGTAGTGTAAGTGTAGTGCGAGAGTAGTGTGAGTGTAGTGCGAGTGTGAGTGTAGTGTGAGCGTAGTGTAAGTGTAGTCCAATGTAGTGCGAGTGTGAGTGTAGTGCGAGTGTAGTTTGACTGTAGTGTAAGTGAGGTGTGAGAGTAGTGTGAGTGTAGTGTAAGTGTAGTGCGAGTGTGACTGTAGTGTGAGTGCAGTGTGAGTGTAGTGCCAGTGTAGTGCCAGTGTGAGTGTAGTTGCAGTGTAGTCCAATGTAGTGTGAGTGTAGTCCAATGTAGTGTGAGTGTAGTGCGAGTGTAGTGTGAGTGTAGTGTGAGTGTAGTTTCAGTGTATTGTAAGTGAGGTGTGACTGTAGTGTAAGTGTAGTGTGAGTGTAGTCCAATGTAGTGCGAGTGTGAGTGTAGTGCGAGTGTAGTTTGAGTGTAGTGTAAGTGAGGTGTGAGAGTAGTGTAAGTGTAGTGTAAGCGTAGTGTGAGTGTAGTGCGAGTGTAGTGCGAGTGTGAGTGTAGTTTGAGTGTAGTGTAAGTGTAGTGTGAGAGTAGTGTGAGTGTAGTGTGAGTGTAGTGCGAGTGTGAGTGTAGTTTGAGTGTAGTGTAAGTGAGGTGTGACTGTAGTGTAAGTGTAGTGTGAGTGTAGTGTGAGTGTAGTTTGAGTGTAGTGTAAGTGAGGTGTGAGAGTAGTGTAAGTGTAGTGTGAGTGTAGTGTGAGTGTAGTGTGAGTGTAGTGCGAGTGTGAGTGTAGTTTGAGTGTAGTGTAAGTGAGGTGTGAGAGTAGTGTGAGTGTAGTGTGAGTGTAGTGCGAGTGTGAGTGTAGTTTGAGTGTAGTGTAAGTGAGGTGTGAGAGTAGTGTGAGTGTAGTGCGAGTGTAGTGCGAGTGTGAGTGTAGTTTGAGTGTAGTGTAAGTGAGGTTTGAGAGTAGTGTGAGTGTAGTGCGAGTGTGAGTGTAGTTTGAGAGTAGTGTAAGTGTAGTGCGAGTGTAGTGTGAGTGTAGTGCGAGTGTGAGTGTAGTTTGAGTATAGTGTAAGTGAGGTGTGAGTGAGGTGTGAGAGTAGTGCGAGTGTAGTGTAAGTGAGGTGTGAGAGTAGTGTGAGTGTAGTTTGAGTATAGTGTGAGTGTAGTGCGAGTGTGACTGTAGTGAGAGTGCAGTGTAAGTGTAGTGCGAGTGTAGTGTGAGTGAGGTGTGAGAGTAGTGCGAGTGTAGTGTAAGTGAGGTGTGAGAGTAGTGTGAGAGCAGTGTGAGTGTAGTGTGAGTGTAGTGCGAGTGTAGTGCGAGTGTGACTGTAGTGAGAGTGTAGTGTGAGTGTAGTGTGAGTGTAGTGCGAGTGTGACTGTAGTGAGAGTGCAGTGTAAGTGTAGTGCGAGTGTAGTGCGAGTGTAGTGTGAGTGAGGTGTGAGAGTAGTGCGAGTGTAGTGTGAGTGTAGTGCGAGTGTAGTGCGAGTGTGACTGTAGTGAGAGTGTAGTGTGAGTGTAGTGTGAGTGTAGTGCGAGTGTAGTGCGAGTGTGACTGTAGTGAGAGTGTAGTGAGAGTGCAGTGTAAGTGTAGTGCGAGTGTAGTGCGAGTGTAGTGTAAGTGAGGTGTGAGAGTAGTGTAAGTGTAGTGCGAGTGTGAGTGTAGTGTGAATGTAGTTTGAGTATAGTGTAAGTGAGGTGTGAGAGTAGTGTAAGTGTAGTGTGAGTGTAGTGCGAGTGCAGTGCGAGTGTGAGTGTAGTGCGAGTGTAGTTTGAGTGCAGTGTGACTGTAGTGCGAGTGTAGTGCGAGTGTAGTGTGAGTGTAGTGCGAGTGTGACTGTAGTGAGAGTGTAGTTTGAGTGTAGTTTGAGTGCAGTGTGACTGTAGTGAGAGTGCAGTGTAAGTGTAGTGTGAGTGTAGTGCGAGTGTGAGTATGTGTCCTGACTTTAGGGACAATCAAAAGGCCAGTACCAGAGGACCTCAGGGTCCGTGAGGGTTCATATGGTAAAAGCAGATGTGAGCGATAAGAAGACCATTAAGACCATTAAGACATTTAAAAACCAATAAAAGAACTTTAAAATCCTGAAACACACGGGGAGCCAATGCAGCGATTCTATCAAAGGCTGCGCTTAGATCCAGCGGCACCAGGACTGAGAGCTTTTGGGAGTCCCAGTTACATCTAAGATCATTTAAAACCTTTAGGAGAGCCGTCTCTGTGCTGTGGTTCACCCTAAATCCAGACTGGAATATCTCCAGGATCTGTCTATCATTCAGAAAGTCATTAATCTGAGTAAAAACACGTTTTTCTAAAATTTTACTTAAAAATGGTGAGTTGGATACAGGTCTGTATTAAAGTCATTACAATCCAAACTGCTCTTCTTCAGAAGGGGCCTCACCACCGCCGTTTTAAAGGCAGCAGGGAAGACACCCAACTGAAGAGAGCAGTTCATCATGTATAAAAGCTCAGCCTCAAAAAATCCATAAAGTGAAGAGGGGATAAAATATCAGATCTGATGGCGCTGACTTTTCCCCTGAAGTGGTCTGCAAACTGCTCACAGAGTGAGTCTGTGGGCTTCTTTGGGAGCTGTTAAAATCAGGGTTAAATAAATGATCTATGGTGGAAAAGAGGACCTTGGGATTATTAATGTATTATTGTACATTTTAAGTTGCTCGCAAAGTATTTGATAGTTAATTACATTTTTATTTTTCCTTCATCTCCTTTCTGCTGCCCTGCATTTTCTTTTGAGTGTTTTGACTTCTTCGTTTCTCCAGGGTGATGCATGTTTTACGTTAATCTTTTTGGTGGTGAGTGGAGCAACGGAGTCAAGGCTTTTCTTCAGTTTGCTGTTAAAATGATTAAAAATAAAATCGCAGGGTGCAGGTAGAATCACAGGGGGGCATTCGTCTAAAACCCTGGGAAAATTTGCAGCCACTTCAGAGGTTAGATAGCGCCTCCTCACAGTTCGCACCGCTGAATAAAACCGGTGATGTTAAAAAACACACAGTAGTGGTCAGAGACAGCCAAGCCAACAACAGAGGACACACTGGTGGACAGCCCATGGGTGATGACCAGGTCCAGAGTGTGTCCTCTGTTGTGAGTCGGCTGCGTGATGTGCTGGATAAAATCCAAACAGTGAAGAATGTTTAAGAATTCTTTTGATGCAGGGTCAGAAGGATTATCTATGTGCAGGTTAAAGTCACCGGTTAGAATTATCATGTTATATTTTGAATGTATGTTTGTTAAAAATTCAGAGAATTCCTTGATGAAAGCAGCGCTGTCTTTAGGTGGTCTGTAAACTGTGACAGATAAAACTGGAGGGCTGCTGAAAACAATAGCATGGAATTCAAAAGTGGTAAAATGATCAAATCAAATGTGATTGGAGGTGAGTGTGTTGTTGGCCAAAGATGCAGTCCCACCACCTCTCTCACCACTTCTAATAGAAAAAGAGAAATTTGAATTTGGTGGGGAGGCCTCAGTGAGAACAACTGGTGCATCCGAGCCCAGCCATGTTTCAGTTAAAATAAACAGTCAAGTTTATTAAAATCATAGTTTGAATTCAGATGAGCCATTCCACATTAATGGTGTACAAAACAGTGACAGCTACCCAGTTGTGTTCACGAGGCTCCGCCTACGACAGCCGTAATGCTCCAACAATCCATCAAGCGGTGCGGCTTCGTAGCTTAGCAAAGTCGTACTGAAACATTTGACAGATTTTCGAGCGCCGTGCACATAAAATCGCTTCGAGGTCAGTAAACACAACCAGAGTTCATACATAAGGCACACGGGATTATAAGGGGCTCTGTCGACTTTCAGAAAAATCAAAGGATTGATTTTAAGTGTGCCGTATTTTCCAAACAACACGGTAATAACGACGGCCCGCTAGCATGCGCTACCAAAAATAGTGCTTTGTTGTGTATCTGATGGACGAAGCTAAACCAGTTCCACACCAGTGAAGCTGCAGCATTTTTACAAACCAGTTCTGGTTCATGGTTTCATTCAACGATCCGCTCTCGCCCTCATCATTCTGCGTCGCTGCCATGATTTTTCTGCCGTGTGCGTATGAAAACAAAGGCACGTTTTACCCATATTCTATCATGATATTTCACTTTCTTATCGTTGCCCAGCATTATACCGGTATTACCGTGAGCGGTGGCCCAGCCCTAGCTGTAAAAGCAGTGTGGGACTGTTTGATGCACTGAGACTGGAATATTGCTTTCAGGTTATTGTGACATTTTTTTCCAAAGTACACAGTAAATATTTGTCACAATGTGACAAAATGTCAGAATCACTGTTAAAAGAGCTGCGTGGGACAACCATTCCTGTTATAAATATAATAATAATTCATATTTTGTGTAAAGTCTTTTGTGATTTATGGTTGCCTGAAGTCTGGGGTCCATAGAAACCCATTAGGCTCCTTGCGTCTTTGCTGTGACACACAGCAGGTAGACTGCAGTTTAATCAGACTGAGAACAGGTGACTCAGCCAAGTTATTCCACCTTAAAAGCTCTTTGGTTGTTTTATCCATTTGTTTAGGATCACTGCCCAGCTGACCAATGAAATGTGCTCCAATAAGGTTTTATGCCTTTGAATTAATGTGTACAAACACAACGCTTCTGTATAATTCTGCATTCATTCAGCTGCTTGCTTTTGTGGGTGTGGGATATCCACTGGCAGCCATGCATGCCCAAACCACAACCTAGCCTTAGTGGTTCTGTTTTTTGTTATGGGGTTTGTGCGTGTGCTGCATCCTCAAAGGTTCGAGCCTGAAGTCTTCGCTTGATCTTTAACAAAGAAACATGTCTGTCTAAATCCTGCACAGCAGTCTTGAATTACTCTGCAGCCATAAAAGGGATTTTCTTCACCACGCAGGGTTTGTCCTCATCCATACACGTGTACGACTCTGCTGCAATCTTATTTAACATTTTCTAGTTTAGCAGTTTTCACCAGTTTTGTCAGATTGTTGGCAAATCGTTCGACCTCTCGGCGACACAGTTGTACTTTTTAGCCCCTGCAAGATAAAACTGATATAAGATTGCACGGTAACAGCATTCAATCTAAACTGCGTGTGAGCTCTTTGTTCATAAAGTGACTCACAGGGGCCTAAGATCCATTTGTTAGCTCAGCTCCATGCTATACGTGCACTTGTGCTTCCTTTAACCTTGTGGGCTGTTTCGTTTATCTCCTGAGGTCTCTCAGAGCACTACCTCGTAATTAGTCTCAGTGGAAGGAAGCAGTTTATTACCGTCTTCACCTGTCTGTAATAAAAGTTGTGTGTGCATGTTTGTGTGTCTGTGTATAGTTGCGAGCCCACGCAGTGGACCTGAATGGGAATCAGGTGGAGAACCCCATCGACATCGTCATTAATGTCATCGACCAGAACGACAACAGACCAGAGTTCACTCACAGCATCTTTAATGGCTCCGTGCCCGAGGGATCCAAGCCTGGTACCAACACACACACACACACACACACACACACACACACACACACACACACACACACACACACACACACAACCTTTGGATTACATCATTCCTTCCCTGGCATATGTGTGCTGACTTGCTGTGTGCTTCCCTGCAGGATCCTTCGTGATGACGGTGACAGCAGTGGACAAGGATGATCCAAAAACTGCCAACGGGATGCTGAGATATAAAATCCTTTCCCAGAATCCCCAGAGCCCCTCCTCCAACATGTTTACCATTAACAACAAGACTGGTGACATCATCACTGTGGCGGCAGGCCTTGATCGGGAGGTGTGTGTGTGTTAAATGTGGACATTTTCTAGCGCTCATATCTGAATCCATATGGAGCAGCTGCGTCTCGGCCTGAGAGTGTGTGTCCAGCCTGCAGCATAAAGACAGCTTTTTAAAGTCTTACGTCAGTAGAGCTGAATCCCATCTGTCTGAGGCCGTGCTATCTGCACGCCAGCATTAATAGTCACTGATGAAGCCTGTTTTTAGAGGTACCTACTGTTCTCACTCAGCGCTGTATTTTAGCTCGTCTGTGACTCGCAGGTCAGATTAACCCTGTTTACCTTATAAAAGCAGGTGAGCTGAGTTATCAACAGCCAGACCTGCATGGCTGAGATACCTCTATCTGTAGCACCCACCGTCACTGATATTAGTTATTAACCCTGTAAGACCCAACCCATCGCAACATAACCAGAAAATTCAGATTTTTTGGAACTGAGACATTTATTAACCCTTATAACAAATTCACACCATTTTTTTGCTCTATCATGTTGTGGAGTATATATTTCTGTTATATATTTATTATATATTTTTGTGTCGCATTTGAAACATTGTTGTTAACAAAAAGTTTCCAAAAGAAGAAGCAGAGGTCTGTTTTTCTCTGTGATGTGACTGCTGGGGAGGCTGTTCCAGTGTTTCCGAGCTGTAACTGGAACTTTAAACTGAAGCTTCTGACCTAATCAAGCTGCACGGGGCAAAAAGCTGCAACAGCTATGATCTGGAACCAGAAGCCGTCATCGTCAGTGCAACCAAATCACAGCAGCTGCACCTTCAGATGCAACAATGAGGAGCAAACATCTAAATGCAAACATGAAAAGTGCTGAAATGACACACATGTATAAAATGTAGCACGATAAGCTAATGGAGGCATTTCAGAAGGAAGCCCCACAAACAGTGAACTGCTCTGGGAGCCGGTGTAAGGAAGCCAGGCAGGGTCGCAGCTGCGTCTCCAACCAGCTCTAATTCTTGTGATGTTCGTGCCTCACTGAGTCCAACGTGGAGCAGAAACAGTCTGGATGTGATAAAATCTTGAATCGTAGTTCCATCGTAGCTAAAAGTCATAGTTGCAAAATCTGCACGTTTGATATAAGAAGCAAAACTAATAGTTTAACTGGAGGGCAAACTGAATCTGGGCACACGGGGGATTCATCAATCAGCGCTAAAGCTGCAGCTGCTATTATAGTACAAAAAAGCCTGCAGTAACTGACAAAGTAATCTGCACTCGTCTTTTGTCCACAGTCAATCAACCAAACTTTATTTGTGTGGCAGCTTTGGTGCAGGTTGCTCTTTCATAGGTGACTGACGAGCTGATAATGAGATAACACAGACAGCGTAATAATAGAGAGCAATTAAAAACAGAATAAAAGCATCATCACAGAAAAGGGAAAATGTGCCGTAAACAACGACCGAAGATTTTAAAAGCCTGAAAAATAGCAGAAAAATCCAACTTTGCACAAAGAAGAAAATGGCAGATGAAGTAAACAAGGTCAACAAGCCATGATGAGGTCGAATGAAGTGTACATGTGAAGATCTCAGCAGCTTAAAAGTCTCCATCACTTTTTACACTTTATGCTTTTTAAATGTCTAAACATCGTCTCTGTCAGGTGGTCTGCAGCTCAGTCACAGTGTTGTCATAGAGCAGCGGCTTCTGTAATTAAGGCCTGACGTGCATTAGCAATCAGTCTTAGAAAAAGGATCAGCAGTGGGCTGCCCTAAAATGGGATGATTGTGGAAAGCAGAAACGGTCTTACATTAGCACGGAGTGTGAACCACTCATCATGTCTCGGAACATTATTTTTAAGTAGCACTGACTAAATCATCAGCTGTAATGGTGATTAGACAAAATGACAGTCCCCTTGTCAAACGGTTTTAATTAGATTTATTTCCAAGTCATACAATGCGCAGCGGGACACTTCAGTCTGCAGAATAAGTGACGCTTTCTGTTCTGTGATTCCAGAAAGTCACGCAGTACACCCTGATCATCCAGGCCACGGACATGGAGGGGAATCCCACCTACGGCCTTTCCAACACTGCCACCACCGTCATCAGGATCACTGATGTCAATGACAATGCTCCAGAGTTCACCACAGAGACAGTAGGTGCACACACACACACACACACACACACACACACACACACAGCGTGCTAGCTCTGCATCAGCAAACGGGCGAGGCAGCGTCGTCTGAACGACACTAAAGCTCTCTGAGCTTTTATTGGCAGCAGGCAGATGGTGGAGGAGTGGAAAGCCAATGAAACATCCAATATGTTTATCCTCCTCAGTAAAGCTGAACAGGCTGGACAGGAAGGAGCAGTGTTTGTGGAGATGTGCTCTTTATTCTCAGATATACTGCGCTCGGCTCTGCGTGACAGGGAACTGTTTGCAGTGGCGAAGCATTGTTTGTTTGTGATGTTCACCACAGCTTTGTGTAGTGTGGAGTCATCCAGTCTCTGCTCTTTCAGTTCTTCGGAGAGGTTCACGAGAACAGGGTGAACGTGATCGTGGCTAACCTGACCGTGACCGACAAAGACCAGCCTCACACTCCGGCCTGGAGCGCCGTGTACCGCATCATCGCCGGGGACCCCACGGGACGCTTCTCCATCCCCACTGACCCCACCACCAACGAGGGCCTCCTCACCGTGGTCAAGGTGAGGTTTGGATGTGCACAACATGCACACGAGAATAAAACGCTAACTCTCGAGACTTGCCTGGCGAGTAATGTTCTCACAGAGCGATCTAAAAGCAGCAGCTGTGCTCGACTCTCAGTGTGGTCGGTTTGTAACATCCAGAGAGCAGAAGATCCCTGTGATCGCGATGTTTATACTGTCTGACATGTTCCAGAGAAACACGATGAGATGATGCTTAAGGTTGCACGTGCTGAATGTCCTTGACGTCGGGCATCATTGTCGTCCTTCGCTTTGTCTGTGCAGCCCATAGATTACGAGAGCACCCGTTCCTTCATGCTGACTGTGGAAGCGGAGAACGAGGTCACGCTGGTCCGCGGCATCCACTTGCCTCGTCAGTCCACGGCAACCGTCTCTGTTCGAATCCTGGATCTGAACGAGAGCCCGGAGTTTCGCCCAAACCCGAAATCCATGCGACTGGAGGAGGGTCTGTCGGCCGGGTCCATGCTCACCACTTTCACTGCGCAGGACCCCGACCGCTACATGAGACAAACTATCAGGTCAGAAACTCCTGGAAGCTCTTCAGAAACCTTTCATTTGTGCCAGTGAGGTCGAACTACAGCACTAAAACAATCCTTCAATATATAATTACAGTTTGTAATGCAACAATAAACTGTTGAGCGGGTTTGAGTAGAGACGTGAATGTATGCGTCAATGCATTTTGATAAGAAGAACATTTAAATATGTGGAGCCTTTTCACTATTTAAATTAGTCTCACATCTATTAGAATAATCAGCGACTGTCATTGAAAAATGTGCCACTGAAAGGAAATTAAAATCTGAGTAGAATGTAATTCACCCTCCAACATTTACCTATTCTTCTACATTTATTCAGTGCACGTCTGCATGTCGATGGCGTGCTGTAGTGAGATTAAAGCAGAACCTGACGCGCTCATTCTTCACCTTGTTTTAGAGAAGATTCGTCGAGTGCGTCTCGTGTGAAACTGAGAATTTATAAAATGTGCACAATTCATGGAACGTTTCCAGTTGGACACAATCGTAGACTGAATCAGCACGTCTGTGCTGCTGTTTGCTCTGCTGCTGCTCGCATAGTCGTCGCAGAGACGTGGAGGGCGTGTTCATGTGAGAGAACAAAGGAGGCGCAGCCCTGCTTCTAGCCTTCTTCCTCAGTAATCATTTTACTTGTAAATACATCCAGAGTCCAAGCACAGCCATCATCTCGACCTCGCACACGCGTGTCTGTGTTTGCATATCTTTGTGGGACAGCATGCCGTCCCGTCAGTTTGAAGGCCTAGTTGTAGTGTCAGGGTCAGGCTGTGGTTCGGCGTAGGCGTTCATTTGGAGAGAAAGCATCGTGTCCCCACACAGATATGAAAACGTGGTTTTTGTGTGTGAAATCAAAACCTCTGAGGTAATTTGATGATGCAGATTTCAGAATTATAGGTTGAACACTGTGTGAAGATTTACCAACTTTAACAGCTTTTGTGAAACAGCTCTTGCTCAGTGACGCGCACCAGCCAGCGTAGCGCTCAGCGAGCAACAACTCTGAGTTTCCACATGACAGACGTTATGTTACTGTCTCAGCATGAGGTTTGTGAGGCATTAGGAATGTGACCATTGTCGGCGTGAGCAGCCGCTCCTCCTCTGTGACAGTTTTCATTTTCTTCTGCTGGTCAGGTTTCATTTTAAACGCATTAAGAGACTTGCATCTTCCATCTCAGGCCACTTTGCAGTCCCCGTTTTCATATAAAAGCTAGATTTTGTTATGAGTGCAGATGCAGGTTTCAGATGCTGCAGCACTCATCCAAACGCTCAGCACAGCAGAAAGCCTGCAGGACTGATGCTTTTGTCCCGATCCTTCTTTCTTTTACATCCCACTATTTGTTTCTAAATGTAGTGCTGAAGTCTTTGTAGCCTAGCAACAGCCAATAGTGGACGCACACTGTGCTCACAAAAACACGCACACACAGCGAGTTGTGTGTGGAGTGGCCCAGCAGAACGTTTTTGCTTTTGTTGCTCTCTGTTGTGCGCGTGCTCCTCGATTAGTCATCTGTGCTGCTCTCCGTTTTATCTCGCCAGTTACGAACATACCAAATGGATCGTGTTCCCTTTCATGCCTGCTTCACGGTGACTTTTTGGCTGACCTGTTTTCATTTGTTGAAGCTGTGCCGTTTGATCCATGTGCAGTGTTTGAAAGATGACTTTATGCTAACAGCAATGCAGATGCATGACTCGAGTCTCTTACATGAATTCATTTCATCAACAATTTGCAGGAAGTTGCAGAGCTTTTATTGGTCTCTCCTTGGTTGTTTCCAGTTCCAGTAAATATAGCATTCTTTCACTAACAGTCGTTCTTTATCGTTTTTAAGAGAGTTAACGTTTGAATTCATCCCTGAGAGTAAATGAATGAGTTGTGGCTGCCTTGAGAGAGCGTGCCGCAGTCCCCATACATCAGCTCCCAGTGGCTGCTCGGCGTGCAGCCAGGGAAGCAGATAAAGAGGCCTCTCTGTGGTGGCTTCTCATGCTGGCTCTCTCTCACCGAACACAGGTACTCCAAGATGTATGACCCTGCCAACTGGCTGGAGATTAACCCAGCTAACGGACAGATTTCCACCATCGCCATTCTTGACCGAGAGTCTCCATATATCAAGAACAACCACTACAACGTTACCTTCATGGCATCTGATAACGGTGAGACACACAGGCTGCGCTGCTGTCCGGCAGTAACCCATCCCCCACATACAGAGGTGGATTGTGTTCACTGTGCCTCAGTGCTCTTTCATTAACTGCACTAGTGCTGCTTCACTGTGGAGTCAGTGTCACAGTGCAGCTCCTGGTGCAGGAAGTGCTACATGGAAACAGCCACGAGCTGCTGTTTGATATTTAAGTAACAAAGCTAACGATACAAACTGTTAACATAGCAGGTTTTTGGCATCACTGATGACATGGTTTTGTTGAATTGTGTAAAATAAATAACTGCTGGAGAACATTACAGTGGTTAAACCACTAATATAACTAACCTGCTAGTATAAAAAGGCTTCCATCTTCCTTATCTTGATAACTACAGTCGGTAGCACAAGTCTGTCACACTCAAACCCCCCAAAACCAGTGTTCCCACTACTGAGTATGTAGGAAGTGCACGCTATGTTCCTCGATGGTGTAGTCGGAGCAGTCACAAAGACTGATGCCAGAGCTAGGACCCACTTTTTAAGCAAACTTGGTTGCAAAGAGGGCGCTGCATCAAAAACTTTATGATTGCTCTGGTTGCCTGCAGTTTGCATCTAGTTTGCATGAAGTTTGCATGTTTGTGTCCAAACATTCACTAACTGCTACACACTCCTGGGAAAGGTGCAACACAAAAACCAAAGATGAAAAATGTTCAAGTTCAGAGTGAAAATGGTTTGAATTTGGTTCACACAGCTTCTGTTCACAGTTACCTCTCAGGGAAGAGTTGGCGAGTGTTTGGGAATAAATCAGATGTTCCATGCAAACGACGTGACAGCGACCACAGTACTCAGAGGCGGTTTTTCCCAGCAGGTCAGGGAATATACATTTCTCCCAGATGGAGGAAGACCTCAGTAGGCTGCATGGGTACATCCCAGTGACGAGGATACTCACTAATTAGTGTAAGCAGCTGAAGCTGTTTCTTCAGGTGAACTGTGGGCAACTGTTGTCTATGCACAGGGCAGTGGATTCACTGGACTAACACCAGCTACTGCTACATAGGCACAGATGGCTGCAGCTGGGCATCAGCAGATTAGCCAACAGGTTAAAGAGCATGAAAATCAGCTGCACCCATCTGTCACGAACCGAATGAATACGTCGAAGAATAAACTTTAATATGGTCAGGTGCACTATTTATTAGAAGAGCACAGTTTTATGGAGGAAATTCAAACCCAGGCTACAAACAGGTTTATTTCTGCTGTAAAGTTGGCTAGTTTCACGCGGGGACTGATTCACTTTTAAAGCCACTTGAGGGACAGACCGCGTGTTTTGGCACTTCTTGCTGAAGTAATCTTGTATTTGATTCATCATAGTTACTGTTTCTCAAACATCAGGCCAGCAGGATGCCCAGTCACATACAGAGCCTGTGAAACTGCTTCAGCATGCTGCCCGTGGTTTACAGAGTTCGGCCTTGTCCTGCGGTGGACACACATCTTCCCCTGTGAGCAACAGATTGTTCCATCTTTATTCAATTATGCTTCACCTCTTGTAGGACTACACAGACGGTCTTGTGGACACAGGACTCTCATTGATTACTAATGGAGATGTTTTCCTGCCTATTTAGTGCACGATTTCCAAAGTCTCCCTTTTGTTTCTGATCACAGTTGTTCTTTATAGCCACAGAAAAGAGAGAAAAGAGGATTCTCTGTTCAAAGTGGGAAATTGTTGAAGGGGAATGTCATTCAGCAGCAGCTCAGTCCATGCAGTCCACCATAGACCCCTCTGCACAGAGAAGCCGCTGTGCTCCAGCTTCCTGCTAACTGACTGTCTTAGCACTTTCTCTGCCCTTGTCTCACACACACACACACACGCACACACACACACACACGCACACACACACACACACACGCACACACGCACACACACACACACACACACACGCACACACGCACACGCACACACACACACACACACACGCACACGCACACACACACACACACACACACACACACACACACACACACACACACATGCACAAAAAGCCCAAACACAGAGACAAACACACAAGCTTGTGCTGCAGTCTGCAGTGTTGGTGGTCACCGTATGTGCACGACCACCAGCTGTTGTTGAACACACTGTAGCTCCTGCTGTGTTCAGTACATTTTTAATCACTGATTAATCAAAGTAAACAATGGCGTATCGTCATGTGTCTCCACACGTTGCTCTGAGCTTCGCGGATCGTTGAGGAGTGTTTAGTCAGACTGGAAGTAAGGACTTGTGGAGGCCTGTTCCCCACAGTGTCACATTAAGCAGCAGTGTAATAAAAGAACACGGCCGGGCCAACATTGAGGCTCACTCATGTGTTTGATTTGTTTTTGCTCACAATGAAGTTTAATGGCACAAAGAGAGAATATACATGCAGGTGATTCAACACCTCTCACTGCTCCACAATCTGCACATGTGCAGTGCTGCATGCACTTTGTTTTAAACTGCATGCGCCAGCACAGTCCTCTGCCAAGTAATATGTCTGATTTATTACAGGAAGCATCATTAGAGTTATTATGTGACTAATATTTCTGTTATTTAGTTTTAGTTGGGCTTTGCAGAGGAAATTGTTCCCACCATGTTTCCTTTGCTTCATGTGGGAAAGGAAAATGAAAAAATCTGCAGATTTCATTTACTTTCCGTGCTGGTTTGCAGGTACCCCCCCTGCCAGTGGGACAGGCACCCTTCAGATTTACCTGACTGACATAAATGACAATGCGCCTCACGTGTTCCCGCCGGAGGTGGAAATGTGTGAGAGGCCGGAGCCCAATGCTCTCAACCTCACAGCCAGCGACCCCGACCTGAGTCCCAATGCTGGACCCTTCGCCTTCGAGCTGGCCAATCGTCCCTCAGATGTACGTCGCAACTGGACTCTGCATCGCCTCAACGGTCAGTACTGCATAATGTTTCCGTTTTTCATTGCA
>NC_137436.1:41430042-41617542 GCF_964374335.1 Astatotilapia calliptera | reverse complement strand
ATGTGCTTGGACACTCTGAGTGGCCCTTTGAGCTGCTTCCTCAGCACAAAGCTACAGGTGACAGAAGAGCAGGAAAGCAAACAAAGTCAGCCTGACTGATCACTCAGCTGAAGCACTGCAGAGTGTTCTTATACAAAGAAGAGATCTGAAGCCCGATTGAACCACTGAGTCACACTTTTAAAGGTTTTTTAAAGAAATAAACACAGAGCTCTCACTCGGGTTTCACATGATGGATCAAACTGTTTGATTAGCCAGTTAGAATAAAGGCATTTGGGCCAGCTAGGAGACTTTAAACTAGAGCCATCGCCAAAGCTCTGCAGGCTACAGTGAGCTGTGGCAGAAAAATGATTAGTGCAGCAGGCGACATTCAGGGCCAGAGAAGCTTTAATGAAATCTGCTGTACTATATTTTAATAACTGCAGTCTTACTGGAAATTGTAATGTCACCTCAAGTTACACAAGGCATGAACAAAGCATTCAAATCATTATGACGGCCATTTTTGTGCACAAAAACGCCGCCGCTGCTAAAGTCTGGCTGTGCCGAGAGGAGGTCAAATGGAGTCGGAGGAAACAGCCACAAGCAGGAGAGCAGCACATCAATATGCCTTTCATGGACCTGCTTCAGGAACTGAGGGACAACGAAAGCAGCCACAAGAGCAAATACTGAACTGAGGCTTGAGCCCTGAAAGACATCACAGTGAGGAGTTTCAGATTTAGAGCTAAGTGAAGTCAGATCAGTTTAAATGAAGTCCTTGATGTGGGGAAGATTCAAGTGTCCACCACTAAAGCAGCTTCAGCCTCTGATAAAAGATGAAGGTTCCTGGTGTTTTACTGCAAATGCTTTTGTGTAGCAGCAAAGACAGCAGGGCTGTGCAGAGAACTGTCAGTATGTTTATTACCATCTTTATAATGCATCTTTATTTTAAATAATGCCATCAGCTCGTGACCATAGACTGTATATAAAAGATGCCCGCAGCCCTGTGACATGCGGCTACAGTCGATGAAAGGCTGGAGCATCGACTTATAAATGAACACCAGCAAGCTACGCTCATAAACAGTATGGGTGCAAACAAACATGCTAACTGGTGCTGAGTAAAGGACTTGCTGTAATTTCACTCACCAACACTGAAGCACAAACGTCTTGGGCAGGCAGCACGCTGCGTCACCTGTCAGGTAACTGCAAATACTCAGAGGCACAAACAGCACAGATAAGCTAAGCTAAAGCTAGCAGAGAGCAGCAGAAGAAACTGCCCACGGGGATACCAGTCAGACTAAATGCTCATGTCATCTCGACACTTTATGGCTTTCCTTGGTTTTACAAATGAAATTCACAGCCCTCCTTGCTAATGCTCGTAGCCACACCCTGAGCAAAGTGTGGCTGCACATCACTGGTTGCATGCTTATCTAAGGGTTAGCACTCTCCCCGCTCAGTCGGTTTCAGTTTCCATCCACAGAGAGAAAGAGAGGAGGGGGACGAAGAAGCCTGTCAGGGCTGCTGGCGTTGGAACTTCAGTTGTATATTAATATACATTTAACTGGCTGGGATTCCTTTGGTCAGCTGAGAGGAGCTGCAGTGTTTAAATGTGTAGCTGACAAGCACACATATGCCTAACTTAAAGGGGTTTTTTTTCAATCATATTATATCAGGATATAATGTGTGCTATAGTGTGGGCCCCTGGTGGGCCGTGACGGTACTGCAGGGGAGTCATGTACAGTTACGGTCACCTGTTTATATACATTTATTTATTTATATAAAAAACAAATTAGTTATTTTGAGATATTTCTCATTACTTTGACCTGAATTTACAGTTCTTGAAATGTGTCCCTTGGTCTGAACACTTTGCATATGACTGGGTACCAACACCATTTATAACCAGCAGCCTGGGTTATTTATGATTTTGGAATAAAACGAAGTGCATCAATGTCTCTTGTATTTTGAATAGAGTCAGGCTGTAGACAAGCTGGGCCCCATGATTTTCTGTTTATATGGAAACGGCCATGTTTTATCTTTTTTTGTGTGCTTCTTTGGCCAAATTCAGAACTCCATATTTTGTGACCTTGGTGGCCAAAGGTAATGTGCAGCACTTTCCAGGGTGTGAACTATTCTCCTTAGTTTGATGTGTTTGTCAGAGAAAGTTGCAAAGCTGCATGTGTCTTTACGTCTACCAGCTCCCGGGCCTGAACACCTCCAGATGGGAAGTTTAGGTCTCAGACTGAGGAACATTTCCCACATTATGGGATGATGTAAATTGTGGAGCAGCAGTGATTTGCATTCTAAATAGACTGGATGTGTTGTCTGGTGTCCTGTTGAAAGGCAGTTGGGTGAATAGCTTCCAGCTTTTGCTGATGGTTATACTGAGAAATGTTACTAATGGTGACATTATCGGCTCTCTGGGGTTTCAGTTGTCATTTAGAATTTCTCTCAGCATCCTCGTGTGTTTTGGCCTGTGCAGGTACATTGGTGCAGGTTCATGAATGCAGGCGCACCCTGAGCTGTCTCATAAATCCCTCCAGATTAATGTGATCAGTAAGACAGAGAGATTCACACTGACTTTTAAAACCCACCAGCTGTCTCAAAATAAGAGCTGAAATCCCAGCGTAGGGGAGCAAGTATTTTAAAGAATGGAGTGAAACATGCAGCTATTTTGTATTGAACTGTGACTGTGTACAAGGTACTTGAGGAGATAACAGGGGCTTTGCAGTGGTAATTCAAATCTTGCATCAGAGATGATGAAGTCGGTCTCCTGGAGAACTGCCTCGTGGTTAAAATAGTGAACCCGTCTGTAAAAAGACAGATGTGAAACCATAAATCAGGAGAAAGTGCAGCATTTTGATCTGATGGGACAGCCGTGCTTCAATTCAAATGAAAATCAGGCCCATGCAGCAGCTGCTTTATGGACTGCATGTTTATATCGAGTTTGCAGAGAACTGAAGGTGGCAGACATAAACAATGGAAACATAATGATTTTATACACAAACTGCATGTGAGATGTTTCACTGCTGCTACACTGCCACAGCAGAGACGCAGAGAAAAGAGGGAACATATCTGCAAATTCACAGAAAACAAAGAGAGGAATTAAACCAAAGGCATATTTACGTATCACTGCTGGCATAACTGACATGCATGTCGTGTGAGCGAGGCAGCGTGTGGTCTGCAGGACTTAGTGGAAGGTTTAACAAATGTCTGCTGATGCTTTCAAAGGAAGATGCAAAACAGAGGATGGCTGAAGGTCTCGTCACAAACATGTAGCTGCTAACTAAAGCAAAGTGACTTCGTTGCTGTGTTTTAGGGCAGGGAGATGTTTTTGGACAATACTGGGCCCCAGTGTAACATCATACTGGGACCACTCCAGCTTACATCTCTGACAGAACCATATCTGATATATCTGTGACTATGGGATGGCTCAGTATGTCAGTGGATGGGTCTTTTTTCAGTTTTCTTTCCTACTGTGAGTCAATGGGGGGTTTGTAACGGAGCCTCTGATTGGTAGATGTGTTCTTTCAGTCTGAGCTAAACATGAAACAGTTGGTGGTCTCTGAAGCCCTTCATGGAAACTCACTGGTGCTCACTGAGGTCTTCGTGTGTCCTCATCTGCTTGCGTCACTCTTGCGTTGCAGTGCTGGTGCTGCTGTTTGTGATGTGGATGAAGAGGAGGGATAAGGAACGCCAGGCCAAGCAGCTCCTCATCGACCCGGAGGACGACGTACGCGACAACATCCTGAAATATGATGAGGAGGGCGGTGGAGAGGAGGACCAGGTATACAAATGAACACTTCATGTTTTTGTAACTATTTATATTAGCCTGCTTCCTTCCATCACTGCCATACAGCAGCAACACACACACACACACACACACACACACACACACACACACACACACACGTCTTCAGATAGAAGACATAAAACACACACACACACACGCACGCACACACGCACGCACGCACGCACGCACGCACACACACACACACACACGTCTTCAGATAGAAGACATAAAACACACACACACGCACGCACGCACACACACACACACACACACACACACACACGTCTTCAGATAGAAGACATAAAACACACACACACACACGCACACACACACACACACACACACACACACACACACACACACGTCTTCAGATAGAAGACATAAAACACACACACACACACACACGTCTTCAGATAGAAGACATAAAACACACACACACACACGCACACACACACACACACACACACACGTCTTCAGATAGAAGACATAAAACACACACACACACACGCACACACACACACACACGTCTTCAGATAGAAGACATAAAACACACACACACACACACACACACACACACACACACGTCTTCAGATAGAAGACATAAAACACACACACACACTCTGCCTCTCTGCAGTTTTCAATCATCTGTCCTCCAGCTAAGATTAAGTGTACTACAAAGAGGACCTCGAAACAGGATTAATTGCTTTCTGTTGGAGAACAATTTCCTGTGTCTCCACACAACTTTTCTGCTGGTGCCAAGCACATAAGCCGCTCCGCACTTCTACTGCGGAAATGTTTAACCCCCGTTTACCCAGCCGACCACACTCAGGCCTGTTTTACTTTCTATAGAAGCGGCTCTCTGCGAAACAACAAACGTTAAACTGTGAACGATGTAGGAAGTGTGTTTAAAAATGTGAAAAAGCATGCAGGAGAACGCAGGCTGCGGTTCTCAGGCTGCACCATTTTCTCATCTGTAAGTCCTTTTGTTTAGCGCCTCTCCTCCTGCCTGCTGGGCGTCTTCAAACTAACTGCAGTCAGTCAAAATGGAAGCAAGACGATGTCAGCGGTAATACAGAAGCACTGGTACTCGCAGAAAGCGTAGCTTGAAGTAATATCGATGCTATGCTTTAGTTTCCTTCAAGTATCAGAAATAAACAGCAGAGTCAGTCGATTATTAGCCTGTGGAAGACTAACAATGGTTTGTTTTTTCATTTTTGTGATCATATTTATGCTTCTCTAATAATAAATGTAGAATTTGGCTTAGAAATATTACACCAGTCTAATCAGCAGAGTCATAAAGTAAGCTAACATCGCGAGGCTTCATCACTGACGAGGTAGCCTCCTGAAAAAAGCATCTTATTTTGAAGGTGACCTAAAACACAAATAGAAACATGTTACAACATGACACTACAAGTACACAAATACAACAGCAGATTCAACAAAAAGATAAATAAATGTGTCCTTTGTAAGATGACCTGAAACAGCAGAAAGGGAGGGAAGATGATTCTGGTCACACGACGATTCATTCTGGAAAGACCATATCAGGCTGTGTGTGTGAGAGGGTATAAAGATGAATATGGGACAAAAAACTATTTCAAAGAGGAAAGAAAATTCAAAATGAAGTGAAATGAGTGAAATTGCCTTTTGGATTTAGGGTGCAACCAATTCAGCGATTCATACATCAAACTTTTACTAAGCCTGAGAGTTTGGTTTCACAGCTGCACAGAGCTGAACAGAGCACAATCAAGAAATTTGCCCCTTCATCAAAAAGTGAAGGCCGCTGTCATCACCAGCTGGCACAGCCTTAAAGTGTTTAGCCCCCGATAGCCGTCAGCCCAACAGCAGCACTAAGGCTGTAAGCGTGTAGCGTGGTGCGTCGCAGTGATGCTGGTTCCTGATTTCTTTAAGTACCGCGAGGTCACCACTTTCTTCACATGAAATTCCTGAATTTAGAAGGAAGTTTGTGTTTGGTTGTGCGCGCTGTATATCTGTATTTGTAAAGATGACATTTAATAGTAAGACGGTAAAGATGATTGTACTCGCTGTACTTTGACTCAATGGTTTGAGCATGCTAGCATGCTGCTGTGATTCAAACAGCGGGACTGCAGAGCTCTCGTTTTACCTGATGATGGTTCTCATCATCACGTCTGTTCTTTAGTCTCACAGCAGAATTCTCGGGAATAAGTCAGATCCCAAATATGGGACAGTCTCATTATTATGAGTGATGCTGGTGAGCACGATGACAAACTGGCACCAGAACCGTTTGAGAGGAGTCACACGCTGCTACAAGCACAACATGAACGTGAAGAAGTGTTTAGAGCAGCCGCCTTTAACACCCACAGACACATTTGGACCCAAAACACTGCACATACTTTCTGACATCTAAAATGAAGATAACACTGATGTATATAGATGGTTTCTACCTTATGCTTTGTATAAGAAACTGTAGTGTGTTGCTTATGAAATCCATGAAGGTCTACAGAGAAACTCAATTTTATTTATGTGATGAACACATTTTGAACATTTTGGACTCTTAAAAAATAATAACAGAAAGAAACACTCTGAGTTGAAGGTCTCTGTCAAATGAATTAAAAAGCTGAACTTCAATGATGCACGTAACAAAAACTGTCGTGAGCCTCATCCTTGCATCGGCGTTGGGCTCTCAGAGCGTGTCGCCGAGCCTCGACCTGAATTTAAAAAATAAATTAGAAAAAAGCGCTGTGTCACTAAACAACGAAGAAAAAATATTTACAAGATATCTGCAGAAATATTTATTTTACCTGGTTAATGGGCCGTCTGCTCCTGAACCATCTTTAGCAGGACCGCGAGCTCGTCTGTGAGCGGCGTTTGTTTTTAACATGGTGGAGAACAGCTGCTCACATACATGTGTGGATGCAACGATCGACGCGACTCCAAGAGTTATTCCGGTCTTTCTCCACTCCTTCTCCTCACTCCATTTGTGATTGTGAGCAGGAGTGGCCTGCTGATGTGGAGTGTGATGCTTATTATGAGTGACCAAAATTACATATAATTTTATTTTAATATTTCACGATCACAATAATCTTCCAATTTAGAGCGAACACAAATAAAATGCACTTCGATTAAATACCGTGGCTGCGCGTGACTGAGGGCAAATAAATTCTAAGGGATGAAAGCGTCGGCCCCTGGCTTAGTACTGAAGTGTATTAGGGTCAACATCTGTGTTATTGTTGTTTTGTTCATTGAGCTCACATTAGTTTGGACTTAATATTGTTTCTGACTCATTCGTCTTCTTCCTCCTTCTGCTGTAGCTGTGCTCACATTTAGACAGAGCTTTGGAAAAGGCGTTTCCTCCTCAGTTATTACATTTGAGTCTAACTCAGCAACTTATAACCCAGTTTGAACACAAAGGGTCATGAAAGCCCCGAGGCTTTGTTCCAGCTCCTCTAAAATAAAAACGGACATTTCCATCAAAAGATATTCATTTTAAATATTTCTCTGAATTTGAAAACTGGGCCTTGATAAGCTTGACGAATCCTATCAATATTGTAAGTGATGAAGTTTTTCCAAACATCATAACAAAGTACATTATTAAGGGGAACACACTCAACAGAGCCTTGAATAAAACAGAGAAAATGAAAGCTGAGTGGCGTGTTGGTTGACTTTGGTTCAGTTCGTACTTTATTCCCTGCGGTTCAATAAACAGAAGCGCTGGTGTAATCTCTCTCCAGGCTAAACAATGGACACAAAGTTAATAAAAGAAAATCAAGGTTTGCTTCTTCCTTTATCATTGCCACAGTAGCACACTGCACAGGCCTTGGATGGTGTCGGGGATCTGCACTGTTTGATAAGGATTTTCATTTCTTTTCTACAGGCAGCTCAGCTCTTTATTTGTCTGGATTTAAGCTTCAGATAAAAAGCAGACTGAGTTCTCGGGAACACACTTGTGTGCTTAAGCATGCCAACACCAAGAAACACAGAGACATACTGTACATATACACACAGTCTGCCACCTGCTGTAGCTCAGGGGCAGAGCAGGTCAGCCACTAATCAGAAGGTCGGTGGTTCGATCCCAGGCTGCCTCCTGGCTGCAAATATCCTTGGGCAAGATACTAACCCCATGTTTGCCTACTGGTGGTGGTCAGAGGGCCCGGTGGCGCCAGTGTCCGGCAGCCTCGCCTCTGTCAGTGCGCCCCAGGGTGGCTGTGGCTACGATGTAGCTGCCATCACCAGTGTGTGAATGTGTGTGTGAATGGGTGGATGACTGAATGTAGTGTGAAGCGCTTTGGGGTCCTCAGGGACGAGTAAAGCAAACAAATGCAGGCCATTGGACCTTCAGCCGGCTTCTGCTTATGCACCATTAGCCAAAAACTGAGCTTCGCATGAGTTCATACAGGCTACAAGGTTGTTCAGCCTCCAGCAGATGATCTGATCTTAGTGCCAGTTCAGCATCAGCTGATGATAACCTTTTACACATTCAACTGACAGATCGTACAGTGTCATCTGTAACTGCAAGCTGCTTTGCAAACCGCTTCCTCCCAGCTCCAACATCTGGCCTCATCACTGTCCTATGCTGCGGTCCATCTATGCAGCAAAGACAGAGCCAAACCAGCAACTGTAAACTACTGCAGATCACCATGTTCTTTGACTAAACTAATAACACGCTATCTTTAAACGCTACGTAAAGGCGTTGACATGAAACAAAGTGAAATACACAGGTGCTCAAACTCTCTCGACATAATCTGATAACAGCGATCTGTGTGGATAAATGTCCGTCACAAGCACAGGTGAATGTGGGATTTGGAAAGTGCGAGAAGCCTGAGATTTAGTGTTTGGGAAGAACAATGACTCAGAATAACACTGAGCGTTTGTTTTTGTGCAAGAAAACATCATTAGAACAAAAGACCAGAGCATGAAAGAACCACAGTACTGCACCATAAAAGAGTCATGAAGGAATTATTAACATTTGTGGAAGTTTTAACCTGTTACGACTGGATGTTAGCAGCAGTGTGCAAAAACCAGGCTCAAGTCCAACATTTGTGTTTCTGAGGTGTCTCAAAAATTCAGCTTAACTTGAAAATCTCAAACTGTGTTTGTTCTTTAATTGTGGTTCCGTAATGATGCAAACAGATATATAGACAAACATATAGTCACTCATAACAAATGACTAAACCTGGGACAACAACTCCACTCAGTTTATAAATTCAGTTTTATTTACACAGCGTCAAATCACAACAACAATCGCCTAAAGGTGCTTTGTAAAGTCGACCCTACAGTAATACATCCAGAGAAAAACCCAACAGTCATGTGACCCCCTATGAGCAGCACTTTGGTGACAGCGGGAAGGAAAAACTCCCTTTTAACAGGAAGAAACCTCCAGCAGAGCCAGGCTCAGGGAGGGGCGGGGCCATCTGCTGCGACCAGTCTGTAAAGACACAAAGTAGCAGCGTTGCTACGCGGGGTGATTACAGCCATAATGCGCTGTGTGGGGGTTTCTCCTCACAGGTTTGTTGGTCCAGGATTTGGGACAATACCTAATAATATTCAGCGCCTTCAGGCGACTGTTGTTGCAATTTTGTGATACATTTTAATTGAACCGAGTTGACATTTTTATTGTTTTTCCTACTAGTTAGTCCTCGAGTGTCGTGCTTTGGTTTGGACTTGACAGCGTCAGCCTGGCAGATGCTCGGAGGTTAATGAGTTTTGCGTTCAGTTGAACCGTCCTTGAATTTAGAAATGCTGACACTTATTATTAAACCTCTAAACGTCAGAACAGGGACAAAGCTGTCACGTCTCCAATTTGTAAGTCATTCGTGTCGTGTAGAAAGAATTCTACATCTTTTCAACAGAAATGTGCTGGCATTGTTGTAAAAACAGTCCTCAAATGAAACATTCATTCAATCAGGTCATGGCAAGTATAGAAAGAAAAGAAGCAAAGATCGTTTTGTTGCTGCCTGGCAGGTTAACGCTGGGCTCTCAGTCACAGTGTTCTTCTGATTGGTCGTTATTGTGAATAAAGCCCAAGGTCAGTCCACAGCCTTTAGTCGATTTTCCCTGGAAACCAGAAAGCATGAATTGTTTTCTGGGAGGTTTCTGCGGTGACTCAGACACAACCATTCACCATGAGCAGGCTGTGACGCTCCTCTGATTGTATCCACGCTGTAGGAGAGAAGGTGAAAGACGAGCTGCGACTCTCTAAGTGGATGCTAATTAGTTTGCTTTAGGGTCGTTCTCATTTTTCCCCGAGGATGATGTGGGAGAAATGGTAGACATTGCATCACGAGAGCCAACTGTGCTCATTTGACTGGGTGAAATTCACTGAAACTGTTAAATACAGCTAAAACAGATAAGTCCATTAGCTGAGTGGGAGACTGCTGCTTTCATGAATCTGTCAAGTTCGTTATGAATTTTAGAATCCTTTTGGTATTTCCACTGCCACAGGCTTGCAGAGTACCTGGCATTAGGCTACGATTAGTGAGAATATATTATTATTCAATGATGGCGAGGATTGTTGGCCAGGAACTAATTTTTTCTCGTTTAGCTTGAAGTGTGAATTTATGGCAGCTTAAATATTCTGTCTCTTTTAAGGTGGAAGTGTTTGAAGTTGAATTCATATTTCAGGACACTCTGGAGGTCGCCGTGTCTCCGTGCATAGTAACGAGACATTTTAAGCCGTACAGGAAATGCAGCGTTTCTGACTCTTCACTACATTCAGGTAGATTTGGCTGCATGCAGCAGGTTAGTGGGCCACAGCTGTTGCAGCATTGTGCAGAGTGTAGAGAGGGACTTTCATGTAACGACTCTACAGCCGCACATAACAGTAGAGTATATAAGAGAGTGCTCTTAATTCACAACAACACAAAATGATACCCTGAGATGTTGCTCCTGGATAAAACAGCAGTGTAATCCCATTACTGGAGGCAGACATGAGTAATATGGCTCCATTATCTCACCTTAAATACTGCAGTTGTTGACAGTTAATTGTGGTCAATACTCATTTTTCACTCTGAATAAGCAACAGCAAAGTAGAAATCCAAAGAAGTTGTTCTCTGTTCAGAGCAGAGCATCCCTGCGCACCTCTGTCTGTGCTGCCACACAGCAAATCAATAGCACAGCCACCCACTTCACTGCTGGGCTTACAGCTCTGCTATTTTAACAGGAGAGTAGATAAAACACAAAGTGAGCAGCTGAACGGTTATAGCAACTTGGTATAATTGAGCATAAATAGTTTCAGATGTACAGAAACTGGCTGATCTCAGTGCCAACGGCAGCTGATAACCTGCTTCAGGCACTTTTCACACTGGGTCTGTTTGAGCTGCTTTAACCTGCCGATGCTTCTGGTCTGAGGTATGTGCTGTAAAGTCCAACATTACTCTGACATTCATGTAAACTTTACACACAACAGCAACAGGAAACAGCAGTTTAATACATAATATAACACATTATCCTTATGAAGCAATGGGATGCTGCATTAATCATCAATGGACTGTCCTGAGAACTCTGAGTGCTGCACAGGTTGTAGAGCCCTTTAAGGCAGGATTGTGATGCAGGGCTGTGTGACTCACTGTAATGCCAACATTTGTGTGTTTGTGTGGGTGTGCAGGACTATGACCTTAGCCAGCTGCAGCAGCCTGATGCCCTGGAGCCAGAGTGCGTCAAAGTGGGGATCAGACGTCTGGATGAGAGGCCCCTCCACCATGACCACCAGTACCCGCTCCGCTCCGCAGCCCCCCACCCAGGAGACATAGGCGACTTTATCCACGAGGTACGGCAATAAGCAGCATCTTTGAGAGGATACAGACCTGGATGACAACATCTTTGTGTAAAATGTCAGTCCGAACCTGTGCGTGTGCTTCAGTCGACTTCCAGCCGCACACACTTCAGACTGTTCCCAGATTAAATTCTAGTGTTGTACACATGCACTTCTAAGCACACAGGAAGTGATGAATCGCAGCTTCAGTGAAATACAGAGTGTCTGTCTGACAGCACTAAGTGAACACTGTGTCCATAAAAAGCTGGATTTGCCAACATTAGTTACTTTTGCTTCCCTCATCTTTTTTCCTCCTTTGGTGTCGAGCATCAAAGAGCGTCCAGGATGTGTGCAGTTTACCTCATCACCTTAAAGGATTTAAAATATTCAAGTTCAAACAGTTTGTTTAAAGCTCTGTGGAGGTATTCTGAGCTGCCAGTGTGAGAACGGGCCCGTTTCAACAGTTCTGACTGCGGCTATTTAAAACTGAAAGCTGAGCATATTTAAAAAGGGAAGCTCACATTAATCATCACTAAACTGATTCACATTTAGATTGTATTTCATTCTAGGCTCTGCTGTTTACAACATTTCCCTCAAATAAATGTCAGACTCACACTTTTTAAGCATCTTTGATCAAACTGTTGGAAATGATAGTTGTGAGCGTCACGAAGAGAAAGAAGGAAGCACTTCGTGGAGCAGGTGACATTTAGAAAAACACAGAGATGTGATGGCTTGACATGTGGTCACAGCCTGGCTACCAAACTGGAGGTAAATCCACAACGTTTGGTTAATCCCACAGACCAGCTGAGGGTCCTTAAAGGGCTGATTGAGTGTTTAGGGAAATCCAACTTTGATTGTTTTACTGGGCAAACGTTTTCAGCTATTTCTCATTTCTTTATATTTTGCTTCCAGTGAGTTAGACTCTCTTGGCTTTTTGTAGGATGCTGTTTCTTTGGACATTCACAGGATTTTCTTCTTCCTTTTTTTTGCTTAACACTGACGTATGAATCAGGTATTAAAGATGCACCTAAATCAAGAGATAAACCAGTGTTTATATAACATTTAACAGGGTTTAGTAAAGAACTGATATTAAATTGCATCTTTATGCACTTTATTACTCGAAGCCTGTTGCAAGAACAAATATTTTTCGCCCATTTCTTTAGTTGAATCTAAAAAAAAAAATGGTAAAGATAACAGAAAAAGTGTTTTTGAACCAACGAGGTGATTCCTGAAGAGCTTTGCTTGTCATATTTTGTCAGGACAAGAGTCTACAGCAGATAAAGAGTGAAAGCATTGTCTTTAGGAAACAGGAAAAAATACACAAAAAAGTTGACATGCAGTGGAAGAGATACATCTGGTGCTTCAGTTTATCCATTTACTGTTTGCACAGCCTCAGCAGAAATGGTCTCAGTGTAAAGCTGGATCTCCAGAAGAGAGGAGAAAAGGATGAGATTAGCCAAATTATACAAGAACTCGGCTGAAAACAGGTCTCATATATCAAGTTATCAACAACCTGCATGGAGGAGTTCGGAAAGGGTACAGTGTTTGTAAAAGTGCAGCTGTTACGGTCAGGAGCTGCATTTTAGCAGTGATGTTGGCATTCTTGTTAAAAATGATCATGAATGCAGAAAAGTCCAGTCAGATTGTGATCCAGCAGGTAACAACACCTGGAAGGCGTCTAATTTGGAACAGCCTTGTTATTCAGCATGTCATTCATCCCAAACACACGACCAACAGAAACAAACCTGGATGAAAGAACAATGAAACACTTTCAGGCACGGATTAGCCTCGCCAGAGCCCGGACTTCAGCATTATCGAAGCAGCGTGGGGTCATCTCGGCACAAAGTGGAATAAACTGCAGCCAACATCCAAAATCGATCCTTAGAGAAGCAGAATTATTCCTGAAGACCGGTTAATCTAATTATCAGAAAAGTCCAGGCTGTGCTGAAGGATCAAAGTGGTCGTACCAGATATTGACTGTCAAGCTTGTTACAAGTTGTTGCCCTAAGTACTGTCATTCCCATACATGTTTCAGTAAATTACTGCACCTATTTCTCATGTTTCTAGCAAAATCTGAAAAACGATGGGGGCTCAAGATTTTTGCACAGTGCTGTAGAAGAACTCATATTTATATTAATGGTCACAGTGTTGCATGAGGCTGCAGCGGCCTTTCTTATGTCAAATGAAACTTCTTATAATCACCGCCTCTGTGAGTGCGCCCCGGGGCAGCCATGGCTACAGTGTAGCTGCCATCACCAGTGTGTGACTGTGTGGATGACTCAGTGTAGTGCACAGCGCTCTGGGGTCCATAGGGACTGAGTAAAGACAAATACAGGCCATTTATAATCATCAGGTTCATATTTGATCTGTTTGAAGAGCGGTTTGGGATTCTGATGCTCTATAGCAGCGGTCCCCAACCCCCGGGCCGTGGACCGGTCCGTGAGTCGTTTGGTACGAGAGCTGAGGCTCGGATGTGACGTTCATGGTTTTCAGGGGGTTTTATCGTTAACTCTGTTTCCCTGGGTCGTTTCCCGTGTTGTAGTTGTGTCTTATTTTGAAAGAACTATTTACCATAGCAACCAGAGAGCATTGAGGGGCAGAGAGGAGGATGTTACTCTCAGTGTTGTTGGCGCTTTTCAGGAGGACGCTGCTAATAAAGTTACACAATTACACAGTGAATTCATGTTTATTGTTACAAAAGACCACAGTTTTTGTCTTTGTCTGTATCGTTTCATTTTGTTGTATTTATCCACCACACCTTAAAGGCCGGTCCGTGAAAATATTGTCAGACATTAAACCGTCTGTAGTGTAACTACTGCTGGCCTCGACTCATCACAACCCAAACTTGTAATTTAAGTTTAAACAATTAATAATGAAGAGCTTCTAGAACAATCAGATGTGCACACACACAGCACAGGCTCACATGTAAAGACACCTGACCAATCATTGCATTCAGTCCATGTGGATACGAGGTTCTCGTTAGAGTTCATGTACAAACTGTGCAGCACTGACTCGACTGTGAATGAGTAATGACCCACTGTGACGTCACTGTGTGTTTGCCACACGTGTGACTCTTCCTCACAGAAGCACACTCGCTTAGAGAAATAACAGAGTCGTCTTAACCCATCGAAGCATCTCAGAGAGACTTTTTCTTCAACAGAGCTGACATCATAATCTCAAGCACAAAGTTATCTGTACTGATGCAGCTGATGCATGTTGCTGTCTCTGCAGTAGTTGCATCCATATTATCTGCATGTGTGTGTGTGTGTGTGTGTGTCTGTGGTTGGGCTGCATAAAGACATCTGCCAAGCACAGCTATGAATAATGATCAGGAGCTGTCAGACATGGCAAGCTGATCTAGACAGCTTAATCCTACAGACATGACAAGCTGATGCAAGCTGATCCCGCCCCTCCCTCTCCGCGTTAATTCTCTCCTTCCATTGAGTTCAGAGTGACAGGAGTGTCTTCAGTCAGATGACAGGCGGGGCCCACAAAACATTTTCACAGCTTATCAGATTTGCTTCTTTCAGTTTAAGCGTCCTGAGTGACAGCGAGATGCAGTAGAAAAGGACTCCTGCTGCAACACATTTGAACAGACTTTTTTTGTTCATAAAAATAGTGCATGTTTGTGAAACACGTATGTTTCCTGTATGTAGGAGGGGTTTGGTGGTTTTAAGTTCAGGCCACCCTGAGTAATCTCTTCAATCTCCTCGTAGAGACAGAGCATCTGTCCAGCATGACCCAAATCCTCCTCTCTCCTACACTCCATAATCCCTCTTTCCTCCATACTGTCCATCTTAACCCATTCACACACACACACACACACACACACACACACACACACACACACACACACACACACACACACATAACCCCAACCCTAATTATGAGGAGTTGCATAGCCATGGTCCCCACACCAAATTCAAATTGTATTTGTCACGTACAGTCATACACAGTACGAAATGCAGTGAAATGCTTACACAACTGCTCGTGACCTAAAGAAAAAAAGGCTATGAATAAGATAGGAAATAAATATGAAAATTAAAAAGGGTAAATTTAACTAGGAAGGAATAAAATAAAATATAAACATTAAGGTTAAAAAATAAAATAACTGTACAACAAAATACACAGTATAGAAATATATAAGAATGTATGAAGAAATATAAATATTATATACACAATAACAGCAGCTGTACCAGTATTAACTGGAAATGAAGAATATAGTGACCAGTGTTATTTATTATTTAATGTCTTGTGCAGTGCAAATATGCTTAAAGTGATGAAGTGAAAACAATGTCCAGAATGTCCAGTGTGTGTAGGAACTATATGTGTGGGTCAGTACTGTGTGGGGGTGTGATATCGCCTGCAGGAAGAAGCTCCTCCTCAGTCTCTCCATCACAGCTGCATGAACAGTTTGTCCCCACTTCATCCAGAATACAAGGACCTGCCTCGCCCTCCAACCCTCCTCTACCTTACTCTGATCCAAAGTGCTCGTTCTTCTTCTCCTGGGACTGAAGTAGTGGTGGGAGTGAACACTGACATTTCAAATCCCAGTTGGTTGGGAAAGCGAGCTTTGCTCCCTGACGATGGTCTCGGTGGATCCACAGAGATCATCAGCTGGGCTTTTTTGCGGTTTTAACTTGGTCTTGTAACTTTTAGCGCCTGTGTTCAAGCATGAACATAGGTTTCTATAATACCCTCACGCTTACTGTACAGTTACTATAGAAATGTAGGATTACTATAATCCTCTACTTAATACTGTCAGACTTGTAGCTGCTCTACTATAAATTGTGCTTTTCTCAGTCACTGAGATTCTCTGGAGTTGTTACGGGTGGAAAACCTCTGGTATAAATACAGACGTATCTCTTCCTGATCAGCTGAAAGTTTACTTAGCAGAGATTTTCCATACAGTCTTCAGTGGTTTAGAAGTGATGAGTGTGGAAGTTCCCAGATTAACCTGTGTCAGGATGTTCTTAACCCACAGAAAACAGTGTGTGGGAGGTGTTATCACTCCCTGCTGCAGCGACCACTGATAAAGGAAATGAAACCTTTACTGACCCACTCATTTACTAACAGTAACGCACAACAGAGTGTCAGTATTAGAACCCGTGATGTGCTGCAGGTTCTTGTCTACAGGGGGGATAAAAGACCAAACTTTGGGTGGTCTCCAAAGGTCTGATGAAGCACATGGTGGTGCTACGATCCTCAGGCTCAGGCAAGTTTGAGAACGACTGGCCTAAAGTCATTTGCAGGCATGAACCCCAGACAGTGTGAGTGGAGTCAGCACCCAGCATGAAACGGTCCACTTCAGACTGGAAATGCTCCTTTTGGTTAGGACTAAGCTGTTGCTAGGGAAGAACATGGATGAGGTATGAAATAAGCACTCTGACCAAGTACAAAGGTCGGCCTCATAGACTACAGTGTGTCATGGGACTGCTTTAGACATTCCACGTCCAGCAGGCGATGACCGAGGGCTCAGTGTAGGAAACATCTCGGAGAAAGCTCGCATAATAATAATAATAATAATGGATTGCATTTTATAAAGCGCTTTACAATTCCACTATTCATTCACTCTCACATTCACACACTGGTGGAGGCAGCTACAGGTGTAGCCAGACTGACAGAAGCGAGGCCGCCATATCGCGCCATCGGCCCCTCTGGTCATCACCAGTAGGCGGCAGGTGAAGTGTCTCTGGTTACAAGACGAACACCCAACTCTTTGAATCGCTATCACTCTTATTTCCAGTATTGTTCCCTCACCTTCCTGCTCCCCCTCTTTGTTTTGCAGGGTCTGAAGGCAGCAGACAACGACCCCACCGCTCCTCCCTACGACTCCCTGCTGGTGTTTGACTATGAAGGCAGCGGCTCCACCGCCGGCTCCCTCAGCTCCCTGCACTCCTCCTCGAGCTGCGGAGACCAGGATTACGACTACCTGGGCGACTGGGGGCCGCGCTTCCGCAAGCTGGCCGACCTGTACGGCGGAGGGGACGATTAGCATTCCCTACTAACAACGGCCACTCTGCCCCCCACCCTTGCTTCGGAGCTCAGGTGGCGGGTGGGGTAAAGAAAGATGAAATTGGGTAAACACGGGGTTTGGATCTGCACTTCTGTATTTCTGCGGGACAGCTTGTAAAGAGACTCGCTGCCTCTTAAGGACAGTTTGATGGCACTAGGGGCCATGCTGACTCCTGGCCTAGCAAGGCCTGGCACTGGCTAGCATTCAGGCTAGCTGACATGATCTGAGCGTTAGCCTCGGTGCTAACAAACGCACGCAGCCAGAACAATGCTCTCAGAGAGGATGTTGTCTTTGTGATGGTCGAGAGCTTCGACAGCCATGCTACAGACGCTCATTTACACTTGAATCTTACAGTACAGCAGCACTGGGGTCAAATGTGCCTTTTGTACATTCTTTTGATTGTGTTCAGTCTTGATTCTTTTTGTTGCTTTAAATTTCCTGGTGTTTTGCAGCAGCAACTGGAGGAGCACTGCGCCATGTTAATGAGTGTGTGTGTGTGTGTGTGTGTGTGTGTGTGTGTGTGTGTGTGTGTGTGTGTGTGTGTGTGTGTGTGTGTGTGTGCGAGCAAGTGTAAACCGTTTCCACAGAGACACACTGGATGGATACTCTAAAGGGCAAAGCCTACTATGAGATGCCTTGGATGATCCTACCAGCAAAAACATGGCTTCAGTGTGCAGCTCTGGGTTTCACTCGGCCTACAGCATCAAACGTCTAGACTTGGATCTGATGCAACACATTGTAGTTGCAGTCGCAGCTGCGTGTGTTGCTTGGTGGCAGTGGTTGCTCATTTTCACAGTGCTCTAGTATTAATGTGACTGTCTGCATCAACAAACCTGGACAAGCTCAGAAGTTTTCATTTTCTCAGAGCTTCTTCGCACGCATTCAGTATCCGTCCTGGTCTTTGAGTGAACAGGAACGTTGCCTCGTCTGGCTTTCACTCTTACATGCTCGAGAACATTTAGTTGGCCAAAATGAGTTTAAACAACTGTTTCTGAATCTGTGAGGTTTGTGCAAACACACGATGTTATTTGTGGTGCAGTTAAACTGTTGTGGTTATGTCCTTGCTGTGCGTTCACAAAAGGGAATTCAGAATGGGATGCAGTTTAGCTTGTTTGCAGGATGACAAAACACTGAGGCAAAGCAGTGAAAAACAAGAAGATAAAATATAATTTCCATTTGGGTGTTTGTGCAGATGAAAGCAAAAGAAAAAGAAAGAAAAACGGCAACAAAGCATCAAGGCCACAAACAAAGGAGCTGGAATCTAAAAACATTTCAAGCGTTTTTGTTTGCTGAGCCGCTGTTGGAGGAAGTGACAGATAAAATTAAAATTCCCATCATAAAAGAAATGGATTGAGTAATGAAATATTTAATGAATATGACAGAGATGCAGCAGTGGGGCTGTGTCTGGGCTGAGCAGACGCACTCTGGATGGAGCTTTTATTTACAGGTGAGCATTTATGTTTGATGAACAGGTTGTGGACAGAATATAAAGCAGCTGACTGATGTTCAGCCTCGACAGCCTGGATATGCATAGTTGTACAAAAGGAAATTTTAAGGTACAGGAAACCTAGTGGTAACGAAGACAACAACAACATGGTAGTGTGTCTCACGTACTATCCAACCAACCTTTGCCCTTTTAGCAGGTCTGTGCAGAGCTACAGACACACACAGCAAACACATTAGGAGCTGCTCAGCATTCAGGACCAAAACTAAGTCAACAGGTCGTTTGTGTCCCACAGAAGCTGAAACGGTGACGTGTCACCTCCCATTACTCTGTTTTTCATAAGAACCAACAGAAGAAAGAGGACATGATCAGAGCTTATCAGGAGCTCCTGTGGTTTCACTCGGCTTCCTCCAGCCTTCTCCTGTTTGTCGTCTCTCTGTTTAAGAGCAGAGTGAATCCTGCCCACTAGTGTAAACCTGCTGCTGTCTGTGAGCGAATTTCACCTTTTTACAAAGTTCATAAACTTTCAGACACGCATTAGTTTCTGTTCACGCCACACTGCACAAATTTGCATCAGCTGCATGGATTTTGCTCCACACTCGGTGCTGATGGGACTTCACAGTTCACTGCAAGAACGCGCCTCTTTTACAGCATCTGTTTTTCAAAGTTCAGGCAGCTCAGCTGATCTCAGTGCCAGCCTACATCAGCTGATGGCTCGGTTCATCGGTAAATGTGTGCTTGAAGCTGTTGTAGCCTTCTCATATTCTCTTTGCTTCTGCAAGCTACTTTGCAGCCCAGCCCATCAGTGAAAAGCTGGAGCTGTCACAGGGGTAGAGGTGGGATCTCCTGGACATGTCACCAGCCTCACTCAGTCTCTTATTCAAATAATTTACTAATGACCAAATAACCTAACCTGGATACTTTTTAATTCTTACTGCAGAAGCATGCACACTTCATACAGGACGCCCTCCGCTTATTTAAATGTGTCTCTGTCACTCACCCACGTTGCTTTCAGGCTTTTTAGACAATGAAAGTGACTTTGTGTGACAGCACACGCTCCATCCTGTGACAGTGGTCATTGGTGATCGACGTCCTCGGGCCCTTTTTTGATTTCACTCATCAGGACTAGTTTTTGCCTGTGAGGCTGAGCCATCATAAGCTGCTCCAGGGATTCACCAAACGCAACATTTTTAAAGGGCTTTGATGAAGTTGCATGTTAGCGACACGAACAACCAAAAAAGCGTAGCCGTGGACATCAGTGTCTCACTTCTAAACTTTAATAAAAGGTCCAGTTTTATGCTTTTTGAAGCCGATTTCCAGTATTACCAGGTAATTGAACCTGTAAAATTGAGTGCAGGGCGCACCACGCTCAGCACCGACGTGCCATCTTGGTGAAGCTGTACGAGTAACATCGTTCCTTTGATGTTGTTTGAAACAAAGGTTGGTCAGACCCAGAGCTGCACAGAGGAGCTGGATATTTTTGCAAGTTTGATTTTCCAAAGCTGGTGAGAAGACATGTACAGTAATGCTAGACTTTAGATAGATACCTTCTGTTGTTTTTTGTTTTGCTTTTATCACGATGTAACGTATGCAGCTGATCGCTAATAAAGGAAGTCATCAGTCCTTGTTTTGTAGCAAAGATACTTCTTGATACTCTGCTGTGGTGGATTAAAAAGGCAATGTTTTCTTCTGTCTGCTGATGATTTGCCTTAGTGTTCTCTGGTACTCTTCAACTGGCTACTCACTGTAAACTGAAACATGTACAGATTGTATTTTTCTCTTGTTGTTCTTTTGGCTGTGGTCTCTGAAAATGACATGCTAATATCTTGAATCCTTGTATATGTGTAATTTGGATTACAAATTAAAACGTTTTTGCATGTTTTTATCTTTTTATTATGGGAAAACAAGAATTTTTGGATGTTTTTTTTCCAGTGAGTTAAACATCAAACCCCCACATACCAGCACGCAGACGCTCAGAAGGCTGGACTCTGCCTTTGGAAAGAGGCGGCTCATCCAAACCTTAAAGGTCAAAGAGATCAATGACATTTTAATTAAAGGTTTTGTCACTTGTGTAAATAAGCCAACTGTTGCATATTTCCACATCCAGTGGGCACAAAGCAGCATTTGGATTGGTGTTTTTATCCCCCTGGCTTCATTTTCCATCGTTCTAAAACAATTTTCTAGCAGCTAAACCCTCCACAGTGTTGATTAGTTGGGCAGTAGGTTTATCAGAGCTTACCTGCTGTGGCCAAAAGGACGCTATTACCAATTTTTCACCTACAACCTGGCACAGACGCTGATGCTGAAAAGCTGGCACCGGCACAGCATAACAAAATTCCTGGGTCCCAAAGTTGGAAGCACTGATGTTGGTGTTTAATAAGCGGCTACAGATGCAACACAGTATTCAGAACTTCCTGTAACTTCTGCCAGTAAAGCCGCACAATAAACTGCTCTCAGACGTGTCCACGTGTGTTCTCAGAGGGAACCAGCACACAACAGGCCTCACACCGTCACACATCAACACAACAGGCTAAAATGATTCATCGCACTAAAATGTCCTCTGTTGCATTTAAAACAACCATGATAAGTGTGTGTCATGACAAGAAGTAACTGGTGGCAGAAATACTTGCACAATGTAAAACCACCATTAAAGGTAACAATGAGCCGTGCACTTTGTTAAAAAGTTAGGAGGTTTTTCCAGAACACTAAAACCTGAACATGAAATCAGCAGAGAGGGTGATATACTGCCGTCTGTGGATTCAACTCCAAAACATAACTAACCTGGGTCGTCTCACAAAGACAGATATTTTCTCAGGCATGAAAAAGATGAAACACAGCAGACATTGCAGCTGTTTTCACAAACATTAACACAAGCAAGTGTTGTGTGCAGGACGTCCAGGGAGTGTACGAGCAATGCCAGAGCGATGCAGCGGTGCACAAGGAGATGACGCTGAAGCTTGCAGATCACAGGATCTTGTGGTTTTTTAGTTAAAGAGCACCGAGGCTGCTTTCTGTAAAACATGACATGGTTCACATTTCACTTCATATTTAGTGACTTTTTTCACTTTGTTAGTTTGCTGCTTACCCTTTTAACCATTCAAGGTTATTTATTGGGTTTGAAGTACTTACATTTGAATATAAACTGCAGAGATGCAGGAGTTCAAAAAGTTAAAGGCTAACATACATTTAAATTTCAATAAAATGCCAGCCCGTTCTCACTCCCGAGGCGTAACATGTTGAAAATGTCTACATGTTTTGAGTAGAGATGGCACGATACCACTTTTTTATGTCCGATACCGATATCATAAATTTGGATATCTGCCGATACCGATATGAGTCCGATATAGTGTTTTTAATCAACAAAGCTGTTTTTTAAATATCTTGCTGCATTTTGTATAAGTTCATACTCAAGTTTAAAACAACAACTACACTAAAGCTATTCTGTTATACCTGTATACAAAAAAATTATTTCATAGTTCAGCAATACTGATCAATCTAATAAACTTAAACCTACACCATCCTCCCTATTCTGGTATTTTAAAGAGTACTTAGCGTAAATATTAAGCAACCTAACTAATAGGGTTCCAACTCCCAGCAACAACAAAAATAAATAAATAAAAAATAGGGAACCACCCCTCACGCTCCACCTCATGATGCTTAATCGACGTAATCAACCTTAATTTGATGCACTGCACAGAAAATGCACAGAAATCAATTATTTTTCAAGAAATATTAAATAGATTCAACATCTTTCTTCAACAAAATTGCAGACTGCACAGATGGTACCTTCCCAAAGGAAAATGTACTATAGCTTACTAGGGTATATTAGACTTAATAGTCACTATATACAGTAATTGACTTCTATTCATTTTGCATCAAATTAAAACTTTGGGTGTCAGATAATTATTTATTAAAAGCTCGACATTTTAAATGAGAATAAGAAAGAAAAGTATGTCTTTGTGCCCCTTTTCCCTGTTCATGCCCTATCGGCCCCCCTGGCTAAACTTTGCTAGATCCGCCCCTGCACAGTTACCAGCGTCAGCTACGTAGAAAAAGATCCTCGAGTAGAAAGTAATATTAAATAAATTGTAACAACAGCTTATCAAGCTTAAACGTGCTGCTGTTGTTCAGCCGCTGGTTTCCTCTTTCTGGTGCAAAGTGGGCCAAAAACAAACTAGAGAGACGGACTCACGACAGAAAAGCCGATCAGCTGATCATTAAGCAGTTTCATGATTGAAGTAGCAGCAAGAAGAGGCAGTCGCTCCATATATCGCTTGTTAAGCTTAACGCAGGAATGCTTTACAAACATTCAGAGATGGACTTACACACTTGCTTTACTTCTCTCGGGGATAACTTTGTCGGAGATGAAATGCCGGGTTGCTAGCGAAGCTCCACATGCTATCCAGACCACCGACAGGTCCCGCATGCCACAGCCGCTCTATCACGTGATGCATACTGCTCCGACGTGCTAACGTTCTGAGGTGAGTTACGGCGTGTTGCAAGTTTTGTGAGGTGCTTTCGTGATATTTGATGGATCGGATTACATTTTTTATTTTTCTCCGATATCCGATCCAGTAATTTAGGTCAGTATCGGACCGATACCGATACGTAATATCGGATCGGTCCATCTCTAGTTTTGAGACTCCTCGACCTCATCCAAGTTTGAAGCTTGACACAACTCCACCAGCTGAATGGTCAGTTTGGCCTCAGAGTGAGGTTTGCTGTTGCACAGCAAATGAAATCTCTTTCATTTGACTCCAGTTGCTTTTGGGGAAGGGTTAAACAATGCCATGAAAATAAAAGCATTTTAACTTTAATTAATAAATGACAGAGATTATTTTTATTGTACATTTTTTGAAATAATAGATTTTTCCACTGTCAGTGAGACTCATCCTGCTCTCATCTAATTCCTGTGTGTCCCACATTCCCGAGTACTGAGCCTCAGAACATGAAACTGTTTAAACCACGAGCAGGTTTCACTGTGTTGCCAGTGTAATGCACTCGTATGGTTTAACCTGCCATAATGGATGATAAATAGGCAGCACTTCACCTTAACAGGATCAGCGGGTTGGCAAAAGCGATGTTGTTTCTATAGATTCACTGCAGCCTGCATGAATGGCTGAACACAGTCATGTGACAGAGTGACATACATCCCCACATTGGCATTCAGCATGTTTGCCACAGTCTAGTCCTCAGCAGCTTCTCTGTGACAGCTTTAAATCCTCTTCTTCCTCCTTTGGCCTTTTATCTCCAATTCGACGCGAAACACACAGAGTGTCTTTGCTAACCAGGCCCAAGGGCACATCAGCAGTATCTTTCCCCAGCAGCCAACCACAAGCTCACAGGCACAAGAGCAGAGAAAATGGAAAGGCTCAGGCCGTCTCTTGAGATCTCACACAATTAGACAAACACACTTGGCCTGCTGTGTGTGTGTGTGTGTGTGTGTGTGTGTGTGTGTGTGTGTGTGTGTGTGTGTGTGTGTGTGTGTGTGTGTGCGCAGCTTTTTCAGATACATAAAACAACAATGTGGTCCTGACCTGGAGAGCTAACACGCAAGTGATTGAAATAGTTGTTTTAATTTTGAGGGATGTATGTATATATTATATTATATATATATTACAATATGTTACAATTATCACATTACCACCCCCCCCCCCTCCCACACACACGCACACGGATCACAGTTTATTTATTCAGTAGCTCAAATGTTGTTTTGTGCAATTAGAATTTAAAGACAGATAAAACAGTTCAAAGGGAATAAATCAAATAAAGCTCAACGGCTGGGCATATACAAAATAACAACAACGATCAAAGACCGTTTTTGTGCTTTATGGTATTAAAACAAATCTGTGTGATAATTATGAAAAGCAAAAATTAAATAATTTAAAAAGATTATGAATCACAGTTTGCATGTAGTCACAGCGAGCTGTTTAAACGTTTAATCAGTTACTCTCACGTCTGTAATCTAACTGGAAATCTGTGTCACAGCATTTCTGGTCAGAATCATAATTAAAGCCATTCACAGTCATGTTCGTACTACGTCAAACTGTAGAACAGTAAAACGAAACTGGCTGTTTTAACATTTAATAACCAGAGTGAACGATGTTGGAGAACTCAGTGGTTCGTTTTTTCTAGTCAGAATGAACCTCTTTGATATCCACAGGGATCCTTCTGCCCTCCCAACTGTCATTCCAGATGTCCTCATTTGTGATGTTTCAATTTCAGACACTTTTCAGAGACCAGTAATATAACTTTGACTAAAATACACCATGACACGTGAAAGATGTCACCAGGTGTAACCAACAGGGCACTTCACACACTGAGTCAAATCTTAACAGCTGTATTGTTAATATTTGCATATAGGGAAATATTGGGGGAGGATAAGAAACTAAAGAAATTTGGCATAAAGTGATTAAAGTTGCAAACCATTTGAAATATTATCTCCATCTATAGCTTCAGTTTTGACAATTCATTTTAATTGGACTGTGGGCTTCCTAAATAAACTGTAGACCGCCTGTGCTGATCCTCTTTGTGTTAAAACAGTCCAGATATCCCCAAATCTACGTGCATATCTGTGTTTACTGTCGAAAATATATTTAAACCATTTTCTCGTTTTCCACCAAATTTTAAAGAAACAACCTCTTTGTCTTCATAAAGAGATAGCAGTTTTCACCTTTCACAAGTTTGGGTTTTTCCACCAAAATCAACTTAATTTAACCTTCCACCCACCCTGCAGCTTATCAGCATCCAGGTCACAGGGCACCAGTCTGAGCAGAGATGCCCAGACCTCCCTGTCCCTGGCTGCTCCCTCCAACTCTCAGGGCAAATACTGAAGCCTTCCCAGGCTAGCCAGAAGACATAATCACTTCAGTACCTCCAGGCACCTCATCCAGGAGGCACCCTGGAGACCTCTCAGCTGGCTTTATCAGGATGGGCTCTACTCAGAGTTCATCATCCTTTCTCTAAGGTCACTGCAGACACTGTGCCGGTCCATCAGACCCCAACATACTTCAGCTTCTCTCCTTGGGGTAGCAACACAGATATTATTATTATTTTTTTTTTTTTATGTACCTTTCGAAAAGTTGCATGCATGTTGACTATTTAAGAATTCTGTCATGAATTTGCTGTGTGGCAGGCAGGATGAGGATGCATATGCAGGACTCAAGACGAAGGAGTAAACTCAAAACAGCAGCCTTGTTTCCAGAAAAACTTCACGTCAAATACAAAATTAAACTAAAAAAACATAAAATAAACCAGGAACTGAGAGCTGGGAAACAGAGCACAGTGAGAGTACGACACGACAACGGCTAGAGAAAAACACAGGGCTTAAATACACAAGCACAGCTGAGACAAATCAGACCCAACAAGGCACAGGGACGCAAGACTACAATGCACACAGGACCAGGACTATCAAAATAAAACAGGAAACAGCCGAAACTCAGACTTAACACAGTGAGTGGGGAGAAACGTGGGACACAGGAGAAGCACAGAGTAGATACAGGCTGGGAAAAACAGTGATGGGAGGGAGAACAAAGGTCACTGAGAACTAAAGAAAACCAAAACCACGAACAACAATAATCAAAGAACATAATTATAAAGTCAAACACAAATACTGGGTCACAGTACTGTGACAAATTCAGAGTTTTTTATTCTGCTTTCTGCTTAAATCCTGTTCAGGCACTTCACACGTGTTCATATGTGATAAATAAATGGGACAAAGATTTATGGAAACTGAAATTGCAGCAGCACATCAGCTTGTGCCAGGTCTGAGAGACAGTGACTGCATAATACCAGTGATTACCAGATCATGAAAAATATTGATCAATTGATGAAAAATAGTTTTTTAGTAAAAATCCTAGAGCAGATCAAAATTACATTTGAACATATTTTAAAATGAAAGCTGACAGAACATCAGAAGCGATGGTGCTTCCCAAATGTCAGAGTAGGAAGAACGTTATCACTGGATAAATGATCTATGTGGACCACATAGACATGAATCTTCCCCTCACAGAGTGCATTAACAGCTCTCATAGGTACGAAAAACCCAGATGTGCTTCAGGGTGTGAAAAATAAGTGGTGATAAAACTAAAGAACAATGGGCTGTGGAAATCAGAACTGCAGGGATATTTTGGCATATGTTGCTGTGCAAAAGAAGGTGATACAAGAGAATGTCGCCCTTGTGACGAGAGAACAGGTGCAGCACAGAGAAGAACGATGCACTTTTGTACACAGCTGTACAAATCTCTGAGGATCCATTCATTTCTCTTTCATTTTCAAAGACCAATTTGCTGACCAATTTTTAAATATATACTTTGTGTACACTTACCACTCTGTGCCTAATGACTGATTTTAATTGTATCTTTGTTTTCATGTGCACATTTCTTTAAAAGATTGAAGAACATATTAACATTTATACTTTTCATTTATTGTGAATAAGCCAAATCATATACCTTGTTCATTCTAGGCACCTTTTGTGAACTGAGCTGATTGTCATGTTACAGATTATATTCTTATCTGGTCTTTAAGTCAGATGTCATCAGCCGTGTCAGGCCCAAACTCTGCTGCAGGTTATAAAGTCAAACGAACACAGCAGCATCACTGGGAGTTAAAAACTGTCTAAATTCTTTCATCTTTAATAAAATCATCAGCGTTGCTGCTTTACCAGGTGTAACAATGAAGTTTAACATCCAGGCATCCATGAAAACAGGATTTATTACATTTAAGAGAGTTAGAAGTTAGCAGGAAGTTAGCTTGCTAGCTTCCACCTAAACATGATATAGCATGTTCTGACTGAGAGGTTTCTGAATAAATTCAAACGTACAGCTCTGCTGTCACTTCCAACATAAATGAAGACAGAAAACTAAACAGCAGTGACGTTTGTAGGGTTACTGAAGTTGGGCTAGCTGCTATATAATGATGTGCTAGGTGATCACTAGTCACACAGCTATGTTAGCATAAACATAGTGAAGCTGGAGGATGAACGCTAACTTTCTTCCACTGGATAAAAGTTAACGTGAGGGTTCCCGATGGTTAGAGACAAATGCAATCGCATTAATTTCATTCTGAATGTCTCTGTTCTCAGTGGATATCAGTGACTTTCATCCAGCCTTTCATATGACTCACAGCGGTCACAGTGATTGCTGTCTGCAGCCAGGAATCAGATGGTTGTGGTTTAAAAGCAAACAGAGCATCTCTATAATCCAGTGGATTCTGTGGGCTGGATAAGATGTTTTATTCCTGTTTTCCAAAGAGAAACAAGGTTGGTTTGAGTGGAAGAATAAAAAATGAATTCAGCTTTTTGTTTTCAATAATATATCTAACATGAATGTTGTATTGGACTATTTCTAGCAGTAAAGTCCGGGAACAATCTGTCCACGTGTAGATCCAAACCGTTCTCATCCCAGGGTGTTGAACGCTCCCATTCTGTCTGGTGCTGATGGCACAATCAGACAAGGAGTGTTTGACATTGGGGCAATGATGCTACGGCTGCAGGAATATTAGACGTAAAGCAGCAATGAACCTCTTTTAAAGAGCAACACTTGGAGAGCAGAGGGCGAGGGGTTCACCAGGGGACCGTGAACCTGTTTGGGACTTCTGAATACTTTAGTTGTTTTTTGCTTGACATTTGATTTTGTTCATGCCACTTTTCTGAGTGTGTGTTATATTTTATTCAGGATTTTAGTTTCATTAGTCCCCTCAGGGTTTCCCTCCACTGTGTTTGTCGCCTGAGTGAAGTTCATCTTTCTGTTTGTTAGTTTTTCCAGTTTAACTGTGGGAGTCGTCTCCTGTCATGTTTTGAGTTTTACTTCAGGGGTCACCTGATTGTTGGGATTTCCTTTGTATTTTTTTTTTTCTGTCCCATTTGGTTCTTTAGCCGTCAGAATTGTTGTCTGAAGACCAACAAGGATACCCAATGGATTTATTTTGCCAAATGGATCATCGTGGCATTGCCGTATTGGTCCATTTGATCGACCTTTGTTTTTATTATTTATTATATTTTATTTTCAGATGTTACAGACAGGACAGACATGAGTGAGGGATAGGAAAGGGAGAAAGAAAGAGAAAGGAAAAGAAAAACAGAAGGGGAGAGGGACAGTGAGAAAGGGAAAAAACAAATAAAAAAAATTAAAATAAATAAAAAAAAATCTCCTGGATCACCTGTTGAGAGAAAGAATAGAAAACAAGCAAAAAAAACCCAAAGCAACATACTAAACACAACACCATCGCATTAATCTAGCTAAGTGTAAACAGCAGTAAATACTAAATATTCAATGTTGTTGTGCAGCACGCAGGACAGACAATGTGCTTTGAAGTAGCAGCCAAGAAAGGTGTAATTTAAGTCTACGAGCAGTGAACACCCGTGTGCACACCTGTGTGGATCAGTGCGCTTGTATTCAAAAGGTTTCCACATGTAATGGTCTGCAAGAGGATGTAGAGAGCCATAGCCCCGCCCCCCAGGGCATGAAGCAGGCATGGAGGAGATCCAGGCCCCAGACATCCAGAGGCCCCAGACTGCGAGAGCCCAAGGAGGACCACCAGAGGGGCATCCGTGCCACCCTCATGGGAAGGGCTGAGGATCCCCAGACGAGGCGTCACCCAGTAGCCACCAAGCAGAAGCTAGAGGGGGCAGAGCCGGCGTGCCCGCCGGCTCTGCCGGCAGCCAGCTGTGCCAGAGTGAACCGAGCCGCAGGCCCAGAGGCCGGAGGCCCGAGGGCCCCCCGCACCCCGGAGGAGGCCTGACCGAGCAACAGGCGCCAGGCCCCGCCAAGTAGCCACTGGGAGTGAGCTGGTACATACCTGAGCGCCCAGCCCCGGACACCAAGAACCCTCATGCACACATATACAAACACTCAGCACTCACCCAACGTAAGGATTGACATAAATGGACATGTACACACAATCACACTCCCCAAACATACTCTATACCCCGGGTCCAGGTACCCTCGCCCTCAGAGGGGGAAACAGAACCCAGACCCAAGAGATGTTACCCTTCCCCGCGGGGTGGAGGCAAGCAGACCGTCCCAGGCTCCGCAGTAGCAGGGAGGCCTATCGGACAGCCAACATCTCCTCCCAGCCCCCCCGCCCCGATGGCTAGTAGAGAACGGGGGTGTGTGAAGACCACTTCCTTTGTATTTTTTTAATGTCTTAAAATATAAAGCAAACCCATTGTTGTGATTTGACTCTGTATAAATAACATTTAATTGTCTGTTTTTCTCCCTTCGTGTGTTTCTTGGAGTTCCTGGTTGTTTGACTCCGTTGTTGTTTGTTGTTCCCCCGTCTTACTTGGAGTCTTGAGTTTGGCTCTGAAACGATGGCAGTTTAATTTCTATGATATTATTTCTTTGATTTTATTCACATTAGATTTAGATAAAGATCGTGATGTGGAGAGAAATCTGCTCTTTCACTTCCTGTTGTGAGTTTCAGTGCATTTTCATACGGGGACAGCTTAACATAATGTACTTACTGTATTGCATTGTGTTTTATTTTATATTAGTAAATAGAATAGCAATCCCCCCATGCGCGCGCGCGCACACACACACACACACACACACACTTTTTGTATGTTCACGTGCGTTTCTATCTTCCATTTCTCTATAACGATGAAGAAATCTGGAACAACTCTGTGTTCAGTAACTTTGGGATTCAGCCTGGAGCAGCTATGGACTGAACTACCAACTGCCAATTAGCAGATGACCTGCTGCACCGCCTAAACCACCGCTGCTGACACTGTACATCAGCCAGAAACGCTTACAGTGGACCAAAGTTTATTATTTATTAATTTTATTATGTATGGTTAGAGTGAGCTTGTGAAACAACCAGGAGTTTGATCTAATTTTTATTCAAAATGATTTCAAAGAAACATCAGCAGCAGCAGTGCTGGTAAGAAATATTAGAAAAATACTGTAACGCTGAGGCTGGAGCTCAGAAACACGTTATTCTGATGTTAGATTGTATAAATCATTAAACAAATCTTGTGCACGAACACACTTCAAATTTCTCTTTGAAACAAAGTTTGCTTTTTTGTATTTCTGACACAAACTGGGCCGTGGCTGATGATTTATATCCAGAGCATTTGATACAGTATCACCGATGTGACCATATTCAGCCCAGCAGACGACTGCTCACATCTCTGGGTTTATTAGAAAATTTGTAATAACCCAGACTTCCTCTCTCTAATAGAATAAAGGATGTGTGAATGGCACTTGTAATGATCTGAAGAAGGAGACCCAGTCTTCAGTCATTAGGGATGTAGGCTAATAACTGCTTTGCCACTTCATTACTTCCACACTGAGCTGCAAAGGTGTCATTTCGTGTCCAGATCTACCAGTATAGTGATAATAAAAATAATGAGTTTCATATCACAGCTTTACCATGTGAGGGTATTAGGCTGTAGGGGGTACTGTGCTAATAATAATTACTTTGTGTATATGGGGGCATATTTTCATATTTAATTGTATGTACTTTATACTTTATGCTAGTTTTTATATATTTTTCTTCTTCTACAACCTGTAATTCCACTTATTCTGGCTTGTCTGTGTTTGGGTTTCTGTTTTGTTGACCCCTTTCCTTGTGTGTCTGCTCTTGTCTTTGGTAATTGTTTGCTCTCAGCAATTTCACCTGTATGACTGCGCCTCTGCAATTAACTGCAGTTTATTTTCCTTTCCCCCCCTATTATGTTACCCTTTCCTCCAATTTCCTTACATCTAAGCTACACAGCTTATCATAAAATGTGCTGCTCTGCTGCTATTACCAATCGCTTTTTCTGATTGGTCAAACACTGGAAACAGTGTCCCTTCCATGTGAATGTCCATCCATCCTTATCAGTGTTGTGGGCAGGCTGAAGCCTATCCCCACAGGGCGAGAGGCAGGGTACAGCCTGGACACATCGCCAGTGTGACACAGAGACTCAAACACACACTCACAACTATGGGCAGTTTAAAAAATCACCAGTTAACCCAACTAATTGCATGTATTTGAATTGTGGTAGTCGACTCGGCAACAGTGCAAACCCCCACGCCACTCGCATGTGATACGGGTAGGGATGGGTATCGTTTAGGTTTTATCCGATACCGGTGCCAAACCGGTACTTTTGAAACGGTGCCGGTGCTTAAACGGTGCTTAAAGAATGGAGAACACAAACTTTGTCCAAAAACCTCTCATGTTTAACTGTTTTCCTCTTTTTCTTTGGTCATTTTAGCCTTTTTGTCCAGGGTGAAGGGAGTACCTGCCATCAAACAAGAAGACAGCCGCATGTAGCTATGATGGTGTTTGCTAGTTCACCTTACATGCATTAATGTAATAACGTGGTTAGCCTACTCAACGTAATTTACACACGAACAACATTAAGCTACTCACGCAGAGAAGAACGGCTGCTGCTGCATCATCATCCTCATCATTTCTGCTACACTGGCAGGGCTAGGGGCCAGGACTCTCCTCTTCGGGTTTTTGGGGGATGTTGCAAACTCCGGGTCCGATAACAGGCACCACACCCGCAGTAGATGTGCTCGGTGTGAGGTCTCGCAGCAAGCTATCAAATACGGCGCATTTCTGGGCTTTTAAAAACCCGCTATGCGTCGCCAGGTGTTTCATCAGATTCGAGGAGTTACCTCCTTTGACAGCATCACAGTATCAGCTTAAAGCACTTGTTGCTGCTGAGTTTGCATCTTTTGCTGTGAAGTACAGCCAGACTTTCGCCTTGGGCATATTTAATCTGTAGCTCTGCTCTAAAAGAACGTACGTACCTGGGCCCGCCTACTATCCTCGGAAACGTAAAATGATTGGCTAGAATCCAAAGTGTATCACAGCTCAGGAAAAATGTGCGCTGCTTTTCGGTCTGGTTACTACTGTTTATGTCAGAACCGATACTGGTACCCATCCCTAGATACGGGTTGACTTAAGTCGCCACCTTTAAGCTGGTTCCAAACATTAGCTAAAGCTAAAAATAAAACAGACTTTAAACTCTTAGCGGTGGATCACAGCTACGCCTGTCTGTGTGTCACTTTGCAATCAATCGGAGACCTCCATGTCACAGGGCAGTCGCAGGGGGCCTTCAGGAAGCGCCGTCGTCCCCCCAAGCACAGGCTGCCCGGTGCGACATGTGGTGCATGCCTGTGAGCTCTCCCACCCCCCTCTGCCACTCCATCCTTGACCCCGCTCGGGGAGGGGCACCTCCCTGACAAAAGCTTAGCTTGAGTGCTGACTTTCAATAGATGGCAGTGATTAGCTGCTCTGCTACGTACAGAACCTTTACAAGTTACTTAGCACCAGCACTTTAAACAGATTTCAAACTGAATACAACTTGTAAATTAGTTGAGGGTCTTCTTTCTGGGAGGAAAGCGAGGGAGGCAGGCAGATGAAACCTCCCTTCACAGATTTCCTTTTCTTCAGAGGTTTCTCTTTACAGGTCGGTGACAGTTGGAAGCATCTACACAAAAGAGAATCAGGTAAGTTGAAACCAAACAGATTTCTCACAAAGCAAAATACAGAACATGGGGAGCTGAACTTTAATACCACAGTGAGTACGACAATCTGGCATCAACTAAGGGAATCTTCAGCCTTGAGTAGCAGATGAGAAGTCCTCAGACACAGGTGAGTGATTACCCTGCCAGGTGCACAGGAAGTGAAACACACAGCAGAATGACGGACACACACTCACACATGCACACAGACAGGGAAGAAAAAGTTACAACAAAGTGTGGGGACACAGACAGGAGGACACATTTTCACCTCACTATGTTGCTGCTCTGTATACATACAGGTGTGGAGTGTCTGAGGTGTATTCCAGAAACCTGGTTCATAATTTCTAAATGTAACCCTGATTCTGTCTCGGCATGTGACAGTGAGAAGAAAACCTGGCTGTGAGGAATAAGAATGATTCCCATTTTCTCCTTCAGTTTCAGGGTCCTCACATTGTTGGTGTTGGCTCACCGTCACACTGTCCTGGACACTGTAAAAGAGCAGACACACCTGTGCTTTTCTGATAAGTCAAATTGCCTGCTTTAAAAAAAGGTCTATTGAACAGGCACAGCAGTCAATGCAGCTGAGCCAGAAGGCTGACACTTTGCTCTCCAGCATCGTCTGCTCATTCAACATTTACCAGACGGGGAGATGTGTATTTTTAATGGATGACAAAGTGCTAGAATTTACTGTCAATTATATATGAGGCTGTAAAATATACATATTCAGTGTAAAATGATGGGGACAAAACATGAGGAGAAACTGAAGAAAAATACAACAAAATCAATACGACAGATAAGTTTCACTCATTTTGTAGTTTCAAACTAAACTGGTCGTGTGCATACACTTTACATTGTGAGTTGATGAGCCCATGATAGAGAAACTAAAAGAGTCCGCGTTTGTATTGCTACCTTATGTTACTGAAGATATGTTAGGTTCTGGTTGTTGATATAATCAATTATAATCTGAGCTTCTTGTATTTTCTCATTGTTTATGTTAAATCATCTAGTTCCTTAGTTGCTCAGTCTTTAGCCCTTGTTCATCTCGATCCTTTCATGTTGTCAAATCAGTATTATGTCTGCCTCAGTCATGTTTCCTGTTTTATTTTGAAAGAGTCTGGTGTTCTTTGTTCATTGTATTTAGTTTTGCTTCCCCTTTCCCGTCATCAGGATCATGTGTGTCAGCTGTTTGCCCTCGTGTGTTTCCACTCCCCTGATCATCCCTGTGGGTGTTTAGTCTCTGTGTTTCATTCAGTCTTTGTTGGATCGTCTGTGTTACTTTGTTTTTATTCCATGTGATCAGCCAAACTAAAGACTCGCTTTCTGTTTAGACATTCAAGTCAAGTTCCTTTGGGTCTGCTCTTGGGTCCGTTAAACTAACACACTAGCGTAACCCGCAGTGACACCAACAGATCTTTTAAGTACTACAAGTTGCACGGTGGGGCTCCATGGATCAGACTGGTTTGTCCAGCACCTCCCACAGATGCTCCATTACATTGAAATATGGCGAATGTGGGCCCAAGTCACACTTGTCGTGCTCGTCAAACCACTCCTGAACCATCTTTGTTTTGAGGCAGGTAGCACTATCCTGCTGAAAGAGGTCGTAGGCATCAGGGTGTACCATTTCCATGAAAGGGTCTACATGGTGTGTAACAATGCTCAGCTAAGTGGTACGTGTCAAAGTAACATCAACATGGATGGCAGGACCCAAAGTTTCCCAGCAGAATGTTGCCTGAAGCATCACACTGCCTCTGCTGGCTTGTCTTCTTCCCATAATGCACCGTAGCAAAACGTATTCCCCAACAACACACACACACACACCCGGCCATCCACATGAATAGAATAGAATAGAATGCCTTTATTGTCACTGTGCAGTTGTACAATGAGATACAGGGCATCTCCACAGCTCTGCAGCGCTATATACATATGGACAGTATTAACAGAGGGAAAAGATATATGTATATATATAAAATGTACAAATATACAAGCTGGTTTAAAACAAAAACAAAAAGGAATATGTAATAAATAGTGTTGTGTATATACAGTTGGGTTATTGCACATAGACTTGGTATTGCACAGTGGTGGTCCATACAGGAAGTGGGAAGAAAAGGGAAAGAAAAAAAAGAAGGGGGGGGGGGGGGTGGCTGTGTTATCGGTGCATGTGTGAGTTCAGGGTGGTTATCGCTTTGGGGAAGAAACTGTTTTTGAGTCTGTGGGTTTTTGTGTTGATGCACCTGTAGCGCTTCCCTGAGGGAAGCAGGCTGAACATGTTGAAGCCAGGGTGGGAGCTGTCCTTGATGATGTTTGCTGCTCTGCTGAGGTAGGAATAAATGTCCATCAGGGAGGGGAGAGGGCAGCCGATGATCTTTTGTGCTGTCTTGACCACACTCTGAAGCCTCGCTCTATCCGCCTTGGTGCAGCTGCCGTACCATACCGTGATGCAGTAGGTTAGCAGGCTCTCAATGGACGAGCGGTAGAAGGTCAGCAGCAGGTTGGAGTTCAGCTTGTACTTCCTGAGGACTCTCTGTTGGGCTTTCTTGACGACCGCTGAGATGTTGTCTGTCCAGGAGATGTCAGCAGAGATGAGGACACAAAGGAACCGGAAGGTGTGGACCCTCTCCACACACTCCCCGTTGATGTAGAGGGGGGCCAAGTCGGTGCTGTGTGTCCTGAAGTCAACGATGAGCTTTGATTTTCTTAGTGTTCAGTGCCAGGCTGTTCTCTGAACACCAGGCTGCCAGCTTCAGGACTTCCTCTCTGTACTCTGCCTCGTCTCCCTTCGAGATGAGTCCGACTACCGTGGTGTCATCGGCAAACTTGATGATGAGATTGTTGTTGTGGGTCGAACTGCAGTCGTGGATGTAGAGAGAATACAGGAGGGGGCTCAGCACACAGCCCTGTCGGGAGCCGGTGCTCAGTGTGCGAGTGGAGGAGAGGGCCGAGTCTTACAGTCTGGGGCCGGTTTGTGAGAAAGTCCTTTATCCAGGCACATGCGAGAGGAGGGAGGCCAAGAGTGACCAGTTTGGTGATGAGGATGTCCGGGATGATTAAAGGCTGAGCTGTAGTCCACGAAGAGCACATGATGTAACACCAGATCGTTACGTTATTTTTTACTCTAACGCATCAAGTTTAAGGAGAAAATATTAACTTGCTCCCTGATGTATCCCACCCACTAACAGGTGGCACAATGAAGAGATAATCAGTGTTATTCACTTCACCTAATGGTATGCCTGATTGGTTTACTTGCAGGAAGGAGCAGAGAAAGAGAAACACAAACTGTAGGATAAGACACACAATAAATGATATGCTATGGTTACGTATACATATACCACGCAAAGGAGAGAGGAGGAGCTTAGAGAATCACGAGGTCCCCAAGCAGCTCAAGCCTACAACAGGAGAACTAAAGTATCTGATCCAGTCTGAACTAAAGCTCCCAAAGCCCAAATTTGCAAATGTGCAAAGTAGGTAAAATGTTGCAGTAGCATTGCACACATTCATTCAGTTTAAAGGCGATGAAGTATTTAAATCCAGCTTTTCCAAGCTCAGCAACAGGATGTACAGCTAATGTTAAAAGTCCTGTGACAATGAAAAACCTGAACGTTTGAAGTGAAGTAAGAAGTTGCCTGCTTGTATTTGTCACTTAAAGACCAACTGCATAAGCATTTATACTCTTCCAGCACTGTTGACACTTTAGAGCACTCTACACTACATGCCACCTTTTTCACACATTCAAATGGCACTTCATTCTTTGCACTTACTTTGAATTGAATACACGCCTGTGGTCAGTGTTGAATCATCAGTTACTCTAACATTAACCTGTAGGAAACACACAATCTGGTGCTGCATTAACACAACCCAAAGTGTGTTTTCACCTTGAAGAACCAACACATGACTGTTGCACTAGCAGCTGTGAGAGCTGCCTCTTCACAAACTCCTTTACACTCAGACTCTAAGCGCGTGTCCTCAAAAAGCAGTTTATTGATTTAAGTATTCCCCTTGAAGTGTGCTTTTAGCTTAAGAGAAATGAATAAGCATCAATTGTTCCACTTATCCACCATCAATAAGAGAGTATGCACTGTTATGCAAGAGCAGCCTCTCTGGCTGAGTCAGCAGCAATTGTATAATCAAGACTGAAAATAAGCTAATTGGTAATTTTTCCACATAATTAAGTCTGTGCCAAAAAAATATTTTTTCATTTACATAATCTGATTATTTGCAAGGGCAAAAAGAAGAGTTGCAACTAGATTATGTTTTGTATTAAGGTAATGAAAAAGATTTTTAATTTACGTATTCAGCAAGCTGCAAATACACTGATAGTGAATGTTTCTGGGAAAAAACGAATATTTGTTTTCTGCAAATAATGAGCTAAATGTCATTAAACTTTTCTTTTTCTGTGGAAACAATTGTTTATCTGTTTAGACCGTGACGGCTTTAGTTTGGGAAAGATGATGGTCTGTTTCAGTAATAATCTTTACATTCAACTCATCAACTGCTGCCAACATCTGCAACACCTGCAAACAAACAAACCTATACATTACGTTAATTCAGCAAACAAGATCTTCCAGCCTGAATCCTTTCTATGTAAAACTGTTTGAACTGAGCACACAATAGATCATCTTTTTTTTTGTAAATATAATGGCAACTGACAACACAAGGCACATCATTGAAGCAGAAATTTTGAATAATAATAATAATAATAATAATAATAATAAAAATTTTGAGTATACCGTACATATATGTATGTATATATGTATATATACATATATATATATATATATATATATATATATATATATATATATATTAGAGATGGACCAATCCGATATTACGTATGGGTATCGGTCCGATACTGACCTAAATTACTGGATCGGATATCGGAGAAAAATTAAAAATGTAATCCGATCCATTAAATATCACGAAAGCACCTCACAAAACTTGCAACACGCCGTAACTCACCTCAGAACGTTAGCACGTCGGAGCAGTATGCATCACGTGATAGAGCGGCTGTGGCATGCGGGACCTGTCGGTGGTCTGGATAGCATGTGGAGCTTCGCTAGCAACCCGGCATTTCATCACCGACAAAGTTATCCTGAGAGAAGTAAAGCAAGTGTGTAAGTCCATCTCTGAATGTTTGTAAAGCATTCCTGCGTTAAGCTTAACGAGCGACTGCGTCTTCTTGCTGCTACTTCAATCGTGAAACTGATCAGCTGATCGGCTTTTCTGTCGCGAGTCCGTCTCTCTTGTTTGTTTTTGGTCCACTTTGCACCAGAAAGAGGAAACCAGCGGCTGAACAACAGCAGCACGTTTAAGCTTGATCAGCTGTTGTTAGAATTTATTTAATATTACTTTCTACTCGAGGATCTTTTTCTACGTAGCTGACGTAACTGTGCAGGGGCGGATCTAGCAAAGTTTAGCCAGGGGGGCCGATTGTGCCCCCTCTTCCCTGTTCATGCCCTAAGACATACTTTTCTTTCTTATTCTCATTTAAAATGTCGAGCTTTTAATAAATAATTATCTGACAGCCAAAGTTTTAATTTGATGTAAAATGAATAGAAGTCAATTACTGTATATAGTGACTATTAAGTCTAATATATACACCCTAGTAAGCTATAGTACTTTTTCCTTTGAGAAGGTACCATCTGTGCAGTCTGCAATTTTGTTGAAGAAAGATGTTGAATCTATTTAATATTTCTTGAAAAATAATTGATTTCTGTGCATTTTTTTTTCACACTGCATCAAATTAAGGTTGATTACGTCGATTAAGCATCATGAGGTGGAGCGTGAGGGGTGGTTCCCTATTTTTTATTTATTTATTTTTGTTGTTGCTGGGAGTTGGAACCCTATTAGTTAGGTTGCTTAATATTTACGCTAAGTACTCTTTAAAATACCAGATTAGGGAGGATGGTATAGGTCTAAGTTTATTAGATTGATCAGTATTGCTGAACTATGAAATATTTTTTTTGTATACAGGTATAACAGAATAGCTTTAGTGTAGTTGTTGTTTTAAACTTGAGTATGAACTTATACAAAATGCAGCAAGATATTTAAAAAACAGTTTTGTTGATTAAAAAACACTATATCGGATTCATATCGGTATCGGCAGATATCCAAATTTATGATATCGGTATCGGTATCGGACATAAAAAAGTGGTATCGTGCCATCTCTAATATATATATATATATATATATATATATATATATGTATATATATGTATACACACACATTTTATTGTATATCTGCATTTTGGTGATTTTTTTTCCTGCATCATTTTTGCATCAATATAGAGTAACATTTCATTATGTAAAATGTCAACAAAAATTTGGAAAACCAACAAAGGTTCCTGAATAATTTGTATTGCTTACAAAAAACTTTAGTATTTATTATCTCTCAGCACACACGCGCAGATTTGTTCCATGTTTGATAGAAATGTAATTTAGGAGAGACCTGAACATTACATAATATAAACATAATATAAACACTATACATGGTCACAAATTAAGACAATTGTGTGCAAAAACAGATGCAAACAAACAAACTGGAACTTTAAATGTCCAGTGAAATTTCTAAGTATTTTAATCCTGTTTTTCAGGATTTAAATAAAGGATTGTTTTTCAATTGCCAGTCTTAGCAGCCGGGGATCACTCCGCCAGGGCCTCCTCTCCTGGACACCACCCGGCACACAATGCACCCGACCCCTACGGCCCCTCCTGTGGGTGGTGGGCCTGCGGGAGGATGGACCCATGTCCCCTTTTCGGGCTGTGCCTGGCCGGGCCCCATGGACTAAGGCCCAGCCACCAGACGCTCGCCCTCGGGCTCCCTCCCCGGGCCTGGCTCCAGGGCGGGGCCCCGGTAACCCTGCCCTAGGCAAGGTAAACTGTTCCCTCAATGTTTTCTTCATAAGGGTCTTCTGAGGGCGAGAAGTTCAGCCATCCGGGAGGTGCTCAGAGTAGAGCCGCTGCTCCTCCACATCGAAAGGAGCCAGTTGAGGTGGTCCGGGCCTCTGACAAGGATGCCTCCTGAGCGCCTCCTGGGTGAGGTTTTCCGGGCATGTCCCACCGGGAGGAGGGCAGCATATAGTTAGGGCTGGACCAGATGACCAGGTGATGAATCCTCCCTTAGTTATGCTGCAATAGACGTAGGCTGCCGGGGATTCCCATGATGCATTGAGTTTTTCCTTTCCAGTCACCTTTCTCACTCACTATGTGTTAACAGACCTCTCTGCATTGAATCATATCTGTTATTAACCTCTGTCTCTCTTCCACAGCATGTCTTTATCCTGTCTTCCTTCTCTCACCCCAACCAATCACAGCAGATGGCCCCGCCCCTCCCTGAGCCTGGTTCTGCCGGAGGCTTCTTCCTGTTGAAAGGGAGTTTTTCCTTCCCACTGTTGCCAAAGTGCTGCTCATAGGGGGTCATATGACTGTTGGGTTTTTCTCTGTATCTATGAAGCACCTTGAGGCGACTTTTGTTGTGATTTGGCGCTATATAAATAAAATTGAATTGAATTGAATTGAATTGAATATTAAGTAATCCAAAATATTCAGAATAGTTACTCTCATTGAGTAACGTAACAGAATACATTACAAAATACATTTTGGGGCATGTAATCTGTAATCTGTAGTGGAATACATTTTAAAAGTAACCTTCCCAACACTGCTTATGGATCAGTTTGAGTCTGTTAGCATCAGCGACCCTCAGCCTGCTCCCCCAGCATGCAACGGCGTAGAGGATCGCACTGGCCACAACAGACTCGTAGAAAATCCTGAGCATTGTCCGGCAGATGTTGAAGGACCTCAGTCAAAAAAAATAGAGGCGACTCTACTTCCTGTAAAGTTCTGTGGTGTTTGTAGCCCAGTCCAGTTTATTGGTGAAATCAACATCTGGAGGGTCGGAAAATCAATTTGGGCCAAATAAAATAGCTTCTGTTTTACAATCGTTAAAATGTAAACAATTTTTAGCCATCCATGACTTAACATCACTAAGACAGTTAAGGAGAGGTTGAATTGGGAAGGTATCCGCATGACTGAAAGGTAAGTAAAGCTGGCAGTCATCAGCATATAAATTAAATGACAATCACGCCAAGAGGGAGAAGATATAGCGAAAAAGTGGCCCAAGAATGGATCCCTGCTGCACACCCCAATGCAGAGGGGCCACAGAGGATGAAACCGGCCCCAACATAACGCTAAAACTCCTGTCAGACAGGTATGATTTAAACCCCAACAGTGGCAAGTCAGAAATTTCCACACAATGGTGAAGGTGGGAAATCAGTAGATCGTGATCCACTGTGTCGAAGGCAGCGGTCATGTCCAATAAGACCAGCACTGCATATTTACCACGATCAGCAGCCACCAAAACACCATTCATTACTCTTACAAGGGCTGTCTCCGTGAAATGGCTTAAAACCTGATTGAAAAATTCCAGACAATTGGAAGTTGTTCAAGTAGTCCATCAGCTGAGTATAAACAATCCTTTCCAAGATCGTACTTAGAAAAGGAAACTTAGAGGCGGAAAGCCAACATGAGCAGGAAACATGCTGAGAAGGGTCGGCAATAGCAAGAGTTGGAGGTCTCAGGTTAGCAACCTTGTCCACAAAGAAATTAATAAACTTATTGCACAAAGCCTTAGATGACAGCAAGGAAGCATAGCCCTCAATATTAAGTACAGACTTTATAGTGTTATGCAGAACACGAAGGCTATGTGAGCTGGCAGTAATAAGTTGAGGGAAGTAGGAGTGTTTGGCGACCTTCACTGCTCTCTGATAACCAGCTAGCTTTGAGGGCTTCCATTGAGAAGCCGTCTTTCACATCTCCTACATTCTTTTCTAATCACTCAGGTAAGATCAGTTAACCAGGGACTAGCCTTGGGCACTGCCTGAGTCTTAAAGGAGCAACAACATCGAGGACACATTTACAAGCAGAATCAAAATAAGAAAGTAAATCATCCAAGGTGGACAAAAAAGGAGGATAGGGCATGATTTGATAATACAGCAAGGAAAACCGCTCAGCAGAATCTGAGACAAAAGCACGATAACAACGAACAGGAGCAGCCTGTTTAACAATAGAATTAAGAGGAAGATTATCACATAAAACAGGCATGTGGTCAGAGAATACAGGGTCCTCAACATGCACATTACTAATAGACCATACGATAAAACCAAGTCCAATGTGTGACCACACTTTTGAGTGGCGCCGTTGACAGATTGAGCAAAATTAAAACAGTTCACTAAGTCCAGAAAGATCCATAAGAGCTTCCCAGGGCAGCAAACATGTATATTAAAATCACCAAGCAGAAGGATCTGATCATAGCGTGAAGCACAGTCGGCAAGAAACTCTGAAAACTCAGCTAAGAACTCCTTATTATAAACAATCGAGGGCGAGTGGCCCATCTCAGTTCAAAGCTGGTGTGGGGAGTCGATGGGGATAGCTGCTTAAAGTCAAAATGTGTCTTAAAAACAACAGCTAGTCCTCCTCCACGACCAGAGACTCTCGAAACATTAAGAAAGGCACAGCCAGCCGGCAGCAGCTCAGTGAAGGCATTTAACTCGCCGGATGGATCCAAGTTTCAGTCAGAAAAAGAAAATCCAGCTCATGGGAAGAGAAAAATTCTTTCGAAATAAAGGTCTTATTTGCCACAGATCTGGCATTAATTAACCAAAACCTTGTCTCCTGCGTCGCTTCCGGGTATCTGGTGGCAGTGGTAAGGAGCGCCAGTGCGGTGGTGTTCATTCCAGATAGGGAGGCAGAAAGCCTTGGTTGTTGTTTCCAGGCCAATCTAAGATCTGCGTGGATAAACCTAATTCCAATAATGTCTGGCGATCATAAGACAGTGTTGAGCTGACACGTTGCACAAAGTTAGTAAGAACAATAAAATAAAACAAATAAAAAAGAGCGACAGACGGCGTGCCAAACACACAGCCGCCATCTTGACTCATAAATGAACAAAATGGGAAAGATTGGGCACACGTGCTCAGGGTGACACTGGCATTGGACCTGCCAATTCTGGTATTCTATGGCAAATGCCAAACATATGGCACCAAACATAGCGTCCACTATAAAACACTGGGCCCTCAGTGCTCCTCATGCAGTCCGTTTTTGATTGTTTGGTCAGAGACATTAACGCCATGTTCTGATGGAGGTCATTTTGTGTCCATCCTCTGTGCAAAAAGGAGCAGATAGAATAAAACAGAATAGAATAGCCCTTCATTGTAATTGTACATGTACAACTAAATGATGGCTGCTCCACACCAACTGTGCATGAATAACATGCAACTAGCGAGACAGCAGGAATAAATAACAAACAGGAGAAATGCATACAATCAAGAGGAATATATACAGAACAAAAGGAAGGCAAAGGCAATGGAAAATGCACCAACAGGAAGTAGTGCAAAGCACTAAGGCCAATGATTTTTCAAGCACTTACAAGATGTATTAAAATGGAACATTTTAAAGCTAATATTAAAGTAGATGGTGTGTTTGGCTCCTGAACTTAGACTGTGGGCTGGTTCCACGGGAGACAGCCTCCCACTCTCTGAAACTAGGAAGCACAAGGAACCTTCACTGTGGGAGTGAAATGCTTTTAGATATGATGAGGATGGATCAGGATTCTGTGTGAGAGCACAATTTTGTGTCGTGTTTTTGTGTGTTTGCATGAATTGAAGCTTGTATTGTATTTGCTTCCTGTTACAACTCTTCCTGCAGCATATTGAATCATCATGTTAGAGATTCAGCTGGAGCTTCGTGATACAGGCAAATTATAAAAGTCATAACATTAACAAATGTGTATGCTGCTTTTTTAGTAATACGGAAAAAACTAGTAAAGAATTGATTTCCATATGTATTTCTTGCTGCAATTGTAAGTTTGGAGTCTGTGCTGCGCTTGGGCTTTTACAAGACTGAATCAAAAGGTCAAAGGTTTATTTACAAATCTGGAGAATCTGTAGGGGAATACTAAGTTGTATTGGCTGGGAGGTAGCTGAGTCGGAGATGAGGGTCTGGAGTAAGGAGCAGGGAAAAGGTTGGCAAGGCTCCAGTAGAGGGAAGCCGGAGGAGAGGAGTCCAGAGAGGAGACAGAGGCTGGAGTCAGGCAGAGCTGAAGAGCCAATTAGTGGCATTTATGAAAAGTGAGCTATTAAACTTAGTGAAACGGCTGAATACGTGAGAACAGAGTCCACGATCTGGAGGCGTGATGCAGTTGGAACCAAGCAGAGGGTGGTGAAGAGCAGCTGGCCTGACTTCCTGTGCACCTGACTCCACTCCTACGATCACACACACACACGCACACACACACGCACACACACACACACACACACACACACACACACACACACACACACACACACACACACACACACACACACAGGAGAGTGGCTCATGAGTTTCCTTTCAGCATGAACAGGTTCTGACTCAATGAGCCTGCGTTTTAGCTCTGCAGAAGTGAAAGAAGCAGTCGTAGGCACACATTTTTATTTATGTGAGGTAAAGAACACATATTTTTTAAAGGGTCCAGAGCGCTACAGGCCACGTTAATGTCATCCAGAGTACATTTTTAATATGGCACCTGAGTTTACAGGGCAGATACAGCAGCTTACAGTAAGAGTCAGGCACATTCTTAAGTAGAGACAGAGTCTGATAGACATGTTAATGATATACTGTAGATGAAGTAAATATTGAAGTCAGCTCAGAAAAACCAATAAGAGACGAGCAGCAGTCCAGTTCGATGATACATCAGTTACACGTTCTTTAGAGATTGAACTTATTTTAATTTGTATTTGTAAACTGAAGTAAGTCAGTAGTGCTTAGAGCCAAAGTTAAACATATTAAGACCTGTATCTGTGACTTACACCTGTAATACTTAATTTATCTCAATGCTTCGGGGCGATCGTGGCTCAAGAGTTGGGAGGTCGCCTTGTAATCGGAAGGTTGCCGGTTCGAGCCCCGGCTTGGACAGTCTCGGTCGTTGTGTCCTTGGGCAAGACACTTCACCCGTTGCCTACTGGTGGTGGTCAGAGGGCCCGGTGGCGCCAGTGTCCGGCAGCCTCGCCTCTGTCAGTGCGCCCCAGGGTGGCTGTGGCTACAATGTAGCTGCCATCACCAGTGTGTGAATGTGTGTGTGAATGGGTGGATGACTGGATATGTAAAGCACTTTGGGGTCCTTAGGGACTAGTAAAGCGCTATATAAATACAGGCCATTTACCATTTTTACCATTTTCCTCCAATTCTGAATTGTAACTTGGTTTTTCAAGCTAGTTTAATTGATAGCATCACTTCCTTTCCAGCTTTCACTGCTTTATGCTTGTCTATCAGCTGTGCTTCTTGTTTGCTTTCTTTTTCAGAATGACAGCAACATCAAGTGTTTCACGCAGCCAGGCTGCGACTCTATTAGCAGGAGAGTGACCTTGTGTGGGAGTAGAGCTGAGGTAGCTGTCCTCTGTATGCACATGGGATTGAAGTAAAATAACAATGCAGTTACTCAATAAATTTGGTTACAGGGTTTTCATAGCAATAAATTGCCAGACAAAAGAGATATCGGGAGGAAATTATATTTTTACTGAATGTGTGCATACACACTGTGTAAGACGATTAGCATAAAGAGAAATTACATGAATCAAAGAAACGCGAGTAATTAAATGTCCTGAAAAACTCCAGAGTGTGCCTGAACTAATTTTTTACAAGCATGAACATCATCATGACAATAGCGTGTCTCGGATCTCCATTAACAGTTATACGCCAATCACATGGTGTCTTTTTAATTTGTATACATACAGACTGTATGATGACATTTCCAAGTGCACCTTTTGCAATTCCCATGTTATTTCCTGCGTGTACAAAAGGGCCTGAAGGTGTTGGAGTACAGATAGGGTCTAAATAAACCGCTCAGCTCTGAGTGCTGGCTGCTTCCACAGAGAAACCCAGCAGAATGACCTCCTCGGGGATGAACGCACAACAGCTCCTATCTTAATCCTCTCTCCTTTTTCTCTATTGCTGCCTTCCTCTCTAAACTGCCTGTGTGTGTGTGTGTGTGTGTGTGCGTGTGTGCGTGTGTGTGTGCGCGTGTGTGCGTGTGTGCGTGTGCGTGTGTGTGCGTGTGTGTGTGTGTGTGTGTGAGAGAGAGAGTGGTGCTGGTATTACTCAGAATGTGGGGACCTTAAACGTGACTTTATGGAAATGCATTTTTTTCATGAGAACAAAAAGCGAGTCTCTGTAACATAAATTTTACATAACAAAAATAAGACCTGATTACATTTATACTAAGGTTGGTTTTAGGTTAGGAAATGCATGTTAGTGTAGTGTGTGTGTGTGTGTGTGTGTGTGTGTGTGTGTGTGTGTGTGTGTGTGTGTGTGTGTGGTGGGGGGGTGACTCATGCTAACATCTTTACGTGAAAATGTTAAAATTAAATATATAATATTTCTGTAACAATGAGGATTTTTTACAGCTTGATTTTTAAAATGCAAGCATCGACTGCGACAACATCGGGGTTATTAAGTGACAAATGAGCTGTGTCCCACTGCTGCCGCGTTTTATGATCCTGCCAGCACTTCCTCGCCTCTGCCCCCGTTTCTCCCTCCTCACATTTCCAGTTTCTGTCTCTTTCTGTGGCGTGTGCATGCGTGTGGAGGGAGTGGCTACTCCTTCTGCTCAATCAACCAGCACACCTGAGCCTCATCCTCTGATTAAAACTGCTGCATTTATACCCTCTTTTTGTTCTCTCTGGTTGTTCAGTTTCCAAAGTGGTTCAAACACTACAGTGTGCACGTGCACGGTGTGCTCCTAAGCAGTCTGGCTCTTTTGTAAGTTTTGTCTCCTGTGCGTCAGGTCAATTTATTTGTTTGTATGCCAGCTGCCCAGCTCTCAGAGCCAACTAATCCCAGAGTTTTTCTGCCAATCTCACACTCTTTCCTTGCCAGTTATGATTCCACCGCGAGTTAGCTGCTCAGGACTTCCTGTCCCTCCATTCCTCGCCAGAATACCTCTCCAAGCAAATGCTGATTGTGATTCCAATAACCCCCCCATCCATATCTACTGCTGTTTCTGCATGGCTGCTGGCTTCACCAGCCCTAAGAGCTTTTCTAGCTGATATCTTTCTGGTTTATTTCTGTATTATCTCAATACTTGGAGATCCTACATGACTGACAGGTTCAATATTTGATTTTCTCATTGGCTCTTGTTCTCTTTTAGGCCACTGAAACGGGATAAGAGTAGCTCATGCTACCACTGTGTATACCTGCTACACTACCAGCAGCTGTCTCATTTAGAGCGTGTCTGTTACTGAAACACAGGCCTTTGAAAAATGTGACATTTTAACCATGAAAATGTGTGACTGGAAAGCTTCACATCACAAATTCACATTTCCAGATTAAAATGCTATTTGGGGAGTCTGCAAGAGTAGCATTGCATGATTCACAGTTCAAAAACATGAAGGCTCGGGGTGTGACCCTTCACTTCATCCGCTAATTTATAGCCACCCTCTTGTTTAAATTAGCTCACTTTTGATTGGCTGCCCCTCAGAAGCTTTAAACAACAGGGAGCGACAACAGAGAGAGAAACTTATTGTGTTTATATGAAAGGAAGAAATAAAATGTGCATTTATGGGCTAAAGGAAGAGAAAAGGTTCCTGAGAATGCAGCAAAATAGTTGGAAACCATGGAATCTGTCGCGAAATCAATCAATGTAGAGCAGTGTCACAAACCACGGAGGCCCCAGAAAAGTGCAATCAAACGATGAGTTTATTAACAGCCCGGAGAAAACATCAACATATGTCTTCTGACCAAAATACATGTTGTGGACACTTATAAAGCAGTGGGGTACACGCCCCCCCATGGCGTCAATGACAGATTAAAATAGGTTCCAGACATTAGTCACAGTTAATCGTACATCTTTAATAGCTATAAACAGACATAGAACTTCTCTTTTCTATAACACCTTCCATACAAGGTAATAAACTTCAAGCCCTCAGGGTCTCTGAGGCTAATTATTGACTCTGATCATCTGTTACCAAGTAGAATAAAATATATTAAGACACCAAATGAGTTGAGGCCTCAGGCCGGACACATTCCTAGATTATATGTATTATATGTACTGTAAGCATGCAGCTATCCTTCTATGTTCTAGTTTCCCTCAGCATGGATCACCTGGACAGTCACGCCAGTGAAGCTTAAATCCCTTAATGAACTGAACATCAACTCAAAGTAAGCACAGATATGCAATGTGTATAAAATACTTCTAACCGTACTTGTAATAAAAGTTAACATAATGGAAGGATCCTCAAATGGACATCTTCAATAAACAGCTGTAATGCAGTATCAATACTGTGAGAAATATTATTAGATGAAATAATGCTGTAAAGAATGTTATTAATGCAGTTACAATGATGCAGATTATATGGCAGCAATAAAAGAATTTCTGTATCTCCACAAATCTCAGACAAATATTTAAAAACATCCAGTAGAATATTTATTGAATATTATTTGTATTATTAAGAAACAAAACAACCACAAAACATGAAAAAATATTTTATATATATCTCACTCTAAATGCTCTCACACACACACAGGCATTTATTTCTACACCGAAGTGCTTTCTGTTTAAAATTCACACAATCACACTCCAGTAAGCAGCTCAGAGTAATTGTGGGTTCAGTATCTCGCACACGGGTACATTGGCATGCAGGCTGTAGCAGCCAAGGTTCAAACAACCAGTCTTCTGATTGGTAGATGACCTGCTGTGTCTCGTTACTTACAGTCACCCTATACTGGACCTGGTATTCCCACGCGGTTCCCCATCCAAGTACTAACTTCAAAGATCAGACGAGATCAGAGGAGGCCTGAGGAGGCCATCCATATAAAACATATCTATCACAATTTAATACTAAAACCACATAATAAGGTGTTTTAAAAAACAAAATACGGCAGAAATGTTTAAGCATTTCCCCCAGTACCAGTCTAATATTTGTCAAACTGGCCATTTCCCCCCTTACTGCTCCAGTAGAGCCATGCTGGACCCCATTCGAGAGACTATTTCAGCATGTGAAGCTTAGTTTCACAACTCTGACTTCCCCCTCTGGAGATTTTCTGCCTCTTTCTGATATTAAACCACCTCATTAGCACATTTTATCATTTAAGACTTATGAAACTGACCAGCTGTAGAGACTTCCTGTGAATTTCTCCTGAAACTAACATCACTTTCATGGCTTCTCCTCTCGGGAATGGTTCACCTACTTTACTTGTTGTTAAGCAGAGAAGAAGGCAGCTACCTTGTAAAAATTTCTGATGATTCTGCACTGTCTCTCTCCTTCAGGGACCACAACACTGCAGCTGAAGCGCTGTAATGATCCTGGATCATGTAAGGACTGAGGCACACCGTCACCGCCGGCTTAGGTAAGATGTAAACAATGAGACGATTATTTTGTAGCCAGTAGATTTTCTTCGATCTGAAAACAGTTTTCAGTCCTTTCATACCATCCTTTGATTCGGAGTCTCTGACCGTTGGTTTATCTGCTGGGTTCATAACTTAATGGTGAGGCTCAAAACAGCCGAGCAACTTAATTAACATCTGCTCCAAGATTATTGGAAGGAAACAGAGGGATTTGGGATCTTTTCACGACTAGCGAATCTCATGAAGAGTGAAACGGATACTCAGTCTACCCAGAGCATCTTAGTGAGGTTTATATTTCATAACCTGCAGACGACTCATCCCTCTGCAATATGCCAATTTTATACCCCTTCTCCTTCTTTCTGAGACTTTCAACAAGTGCTCAAGGAAGTTCTCATTTATGCCGAGTGCCTTTTAGCTTATTTTACTCAGTCCAACTGACCACAGACCACCTCAGCTGCTTCAGGTCATAGGTTGTATTACACGGTGGCTGTAACTACAACAGTAAATCTGCATGGGTTTCCTCCTACATGTGCATTAGGTTAACTGGTAATTCTACATTAACCATGGGTGTGTACTGAATAAAAAGCTGTATAATAACATGCTGACAAAAGTGCTGCATACACACCAGTCCAACGTGTGAGAACATGACCCGCGGGCTCTCTTGGTTTTCCTTCTTCTTGCAGCCAGCAGGGTCACCCTCGTTCCCTGCTGGCCACTAATAATGATGCAGTTTCAGGAATATTCTGCACTGTCTTTGCCTTTGAGGCTCCACCTTTGTATACAGCCTGGTTCAGGTTAGATGATTGTGGAGGCCAAGTGATTGAGGTACCAGCCTCAGACATCAATGAATAACTTAGATTCATCACAGCTGACTGGCTGACCTCCGCGTCTCAAAGTAATAATGGACTTTTGTTTCTCTTGAGTGGCCATTAGCATAAAATAGATCTCTACAGTGTTTGAACAGGACTATGTTCTCTATCATAAACACTACCAGTGCACACTTTGTCTCACAGTGTATTCTATATAATTAAGGCTGTTATGTGTATATATGCATTCATACAAACAAGTGAGGCTTCACCCATACACTACATACATCCAAAGGGTATAGCCTATCCATAATCTGACTGAACACACACATTAACTCTCAGGGAGACTGGCTGCCGTCACACATGGAGATGGTTAAGACTGATAGGTTTTCTTCATTACAGATATCAACAGTGTTTGCAGTATATAGCAGCCAGCCTTTTAAAGTGGCCAGCCTGCAGGGTTTGATGGTGACAACACTATCCTGCCAAACTAATTACAGACATGACGGAGTCTCAGCTAAAAGCTCTTTAAACCAGCATACACAGCTAAAACAACAAATACATAAAAGAGCCAACAAAATTTTTGTCAACAAATTCTGCAAAATGACGTAAACACAAAGCGTGGAATCCCCCGTTCACGCGACAGCACGTACAGTAACAGCTTTACATCTCACAGAGTCGACAACTGCAAGTTTCGTCACACTCTGACCAACATTCACTGAACCAGCAGCAAAAGACGACCAAAACTATGTTTTACAGCAATATGACTTTTCTCTTACCTTGCATCCAAAGTATATTTCCACTGCTACCTGCTACATTCATCCATAAAATAATAAATAAATAAATAAATTACCATTTTCTGAAAGGTTACAGAGATCTGCTCCACGTTTCCTGCTTTGCAATTAGTGATTGGTGGGATTGACGTAAACACAGGGATGTTACCGTGATTCTGTTGGCTCAAATGAATAAAAGGAAGGGTCAGTCATGCTAACGGGCCACAAGAAGCTGAACTTACTGCTCCACACGAGTTAAGGTCTCAGACACTGATTTTGCTAAGACAAACCTCATTATTCATGTGTGCAAGTGATTCCTCAAAAACAAATGTAAATCATTTCTGCTATTCAATACCAAAATAACAATAACAATAATAATCAAATGTGTCTGGTTATGTCTTGACTGAAACCTTTATCTGTGCAAAGACCGATCAAAGACAGCAAAGTCCAAATGTTGTTTCAGGATTCTTTGAGTTTATTGTTCACTGCAGCATGTTGTTAAAGGGGCTTGTGCTATAAAATAAAGGAACAAAACAGAAATGTAGAAATCGTAGATTTTGTGTTACTTTGACACAGCATCGGTGTAATATTTACGCCTCTGAGTAATCTCACAAACGGCAGCTTTATTCTGATACCAGGACTGTTGAGTTTGTAATTGCAGAGAAACACTCTCTTCATTTTGGGCAGGAACCCCAGAAACGACCCTTAACAGAGGAATTATTTCAATGAGGCTTTTTTCATGTCATGTCATTAAGCCTATGTGTGAAGTATAGTTTAGAGTAAAGTGTGAGGCTAAGAGAGAAAACTGTCTGTATACATGTATGCTGACAACTGCACTCCTGTCCTGGAGATACATGCTTGACCCTCGGCACCTCACAGCTCACCTCCTACTCAAAGCTGCCAGCAGCTCCTCGCTCTCTATGCAAAATAAAGAATGTCGTTCCACCGAGGCTCAAACAGGTGCTTCATCTCATCGCTGCTCCTGTGCTGCCTGGGAAGGAGAAGGCTGATAACAGGACATGCAGGGCTGCTGTTTGGGATTTCTGCTCTATCTGGAGGCAGGTTTAAGAAACACACTCATTAGCATGCTAAGCTGGGAGACCATCCATGGCTTCTATACCTCAATAATCCTGTCTAAAAAGAACAAAATCCCTTCCAGCTCATTCACTTTCTTTTCCAGCACTCTCTTCAGCACCGGTCACTACCTGACCTTTTTCCTTTTAGCACATTTCTGAGGTATAACATTGCAATTCTGGGCAACCTGGTGAAGAATATCCATCTTCCTCACGATGCGACAAAAAGTCAAAATGAGATTAAAATTTCTGGTGCATTCCTCCTCCACCACTGACAGTCCAAACTGAAATCTGAAAATGTGCCATTGTTTCCACGCGGGTGTGTTCTGGGTAGATCAGTTTTGCATTCATCATTCTAAATGTCATCAAACAAACTTCAGGCATGTTCAATATATTATATTTAGTCACATAAACACTGATTAGATCCGTTCACTGTACACAAACAGGGCTTAACAAGCCACTGTGGCCGTGTTTGCTGTCATCCACCCTTTGATTGATCTGCGAACACACCGAGTAACACGTCATGCCAACCAGAGCCGACGGACAAGTGCATGCACTGTAAATGTGTCTAAAGTTAGGCAGCTTTCAAGGCTGAATTACAGGAAAATATTATTTGTTGCCTAAATTTGCATCAAGTTATTGTTAATGATGCGTCCAACAAGGATTCGACTGCTGTCTGGTTAACAAGTTTTAACCAGTGTGGGATTTATTTGAATGCTTCGATTAGTTGTTGAGTTTGTACTAAAACGCTGTAAACAGAACCTTCTGTGCACATTTGTATTTAAATGTTACACTATTGACCAACACCATAAGTATATACAGGCAGCCATGTATAACATGCATGTACGTATGTACTGTATATACTTATTGTGATGGTGTAACTGTATTATCATTCAGCGTCTCTGTGTTTGACAGTTTGTGGGGAAGTAGGTGCAGGTTTTTCCTTTTGCTTTAATCAGACACGACTGCAGCCTTTTAGTGGACTGATAGGCCGACGTTACACTGACACAGCTGCAGGAAGATGAAAGCTTTTATTTTGGTGTTATAGAGTGAAGCGTTTACACCGTTTCATTATCAGGCTACAGCCCAGACCCTCTCAAACCGCCTTCAGAGGTTCAGTCGGCCTTCAATGATTCTTGGATGTTTTCATGCTCAGCTTCTCCATCCTCCCAGGACATGTGATGGATCTCAGTGTAACTGAGTTACTTACTGGATATGGTTTCAATTGAATAGGAAGTTAATTTTCTCCTCACTTTATTTATGTCAGTTTCATCAATGAAATATTTGTGCAGTCCATGTTTATTTGTCTCTTTTCTGTCCTGAACTTTGCTGTTTTTAAGACAATAAGAGTTGCAGGACAGTGTGCTACTGCTGGAGTTACTACTGCTCATTTAAAAACATCTAACAAACTGCACTAAGTTTCTCTTTGTTAACTATTTAGTCATTATTTTGTAGAAGCAAGAACTAAATATTTAACAGAGTGCATTTCCTTAAGCAAATAACTAACATGTTTGCAAGTGCTTAGAGCGTTTTTAATAAAAATAAAATAAGTCTATAAAGAAATATCAAGAAAGTCAAAAAGTAAAACAGTTCTTTGTCTATTAATTGATGTTACGTCTTCTCCCTGCAAACAGAGACAAACACACCCGAGCTCCTCAATGCAGCCACTCACTCAGTGTATTTATTTAATTTATTTTAATGCATTTACTTTGAAAAGAGTTTTTCTTTGCCATAATCCAGTTCTGCTTAAAGATGTTCAAGGTAAACAAACAGTGCTTTGTGAAACGGATGGATTTAGACATTTATTTTACCCACAGTCAAAGTTCATCTTTGTGGAACTTCCCCCGAGCTGCTGTTGATGCTACAAGACAACGTTTTTCCAGGGGGCAGTGAGCGGTTTGGCAGAACCTGCATAAAACAGAAGTTAAATGTGGAGAAAGACTGTGTGAGTTTGGAAAAAGCACATTTTGTTCTGCACTTTGGATTTGGACAGCTGCCAACCCAGGTAAGCCTCACCTTGGCCCCAATGCTAGTTACATTTGTATGCACATGTGTGTTGGACTAAATATGTATTTATTCCTTTGGAGATCCGAGCGATAGGGGAGTGAACTGTGTGTTAAAACCTTATGAGTGCATTTGTTATGTAAGAAGAGTACAAACTGTAAAAGACTGAACATTTTCTATTGACACTGGAAAAAGACTTTAAAAAGCCCCTATGAGATCCAGTTTTGAGGCATTTTTTCGGCCGATGTATATGCAAAACGAAACATGAAAACAAGATAATATGAGAACCTTTTTAAAAAAATCCCTGCACATTGATGTTGTGAACATGTTTTCTTATCATGTTCACCTTCAGGGCAGCAGTAAATGTTACCAGAGTGCTGAAGATTGATGTAAGCTCTTCATCTTAGCAAACTGAAGCCCTGCTGTCATCATCAGGAGGCAAAAACGATGTATTAAAGACTGTGGGGAAAATGATCCTAATGCTCGCTTCACTTTCGAGCTATGAAAATCATTTTGTGATAAATTAATGGATTAAATCGCAGGTTTTAATCTTATGATGACCAGATTTTTTAAAATAAGCACTATGCTGTATTAAATAAGAGTAAAATAGAAGCATAGTATGATTTTGGGACTTGGATGAGCAGTTTGCACATGAGCTGCTTCTCAGTCATAGAAACCACTCGCTCCTCAGAGCTCAAAAAAATCAGATGGGTGTCACAGATATCCAGTCAATCACAGTCAGTTTCACTGATTATATGTTATAGTTTGTAATACCTGCTATTTGATAAAGTCCCTGCTTTATTCTCCGTGTGGGTGACAGTCTGTGAATTTCACAAAGACTAAAGGTTTTTGAAGAAAGTCTAAATAGCCTGGTGCCATTTGTGCTGGTAGCAGTGGCATGTACAAAGCTGGCAATAACAAGACAGAAAAGGTTGAGCCAATTAAAACTACAGCTGTGTGTCTTGTCTCTCTACTAGCTGCTCATATGAACTTTACCGTTAAACTAAACTTTACTGAGGTCTATAAGCCAACCAGTATTTTCACCTCATAATTAAGTCCACTTTTATCAAAAGGGCAATTTGTGAAATAGTTACATTTAATCCTTTGATTCGTGTTTCTGAGAACAGATTCATCCTCTTAGTCTTGTGTAACAGTTCAACATTGGTCCTGATTTTGACAAGCCGATATGAAAGTAGAGTTTCCACTTTAAAAGGCGAAAAAAGGAAACTGCCAGTAGTTGGAATAATTTTACCACTGAAGCCACAGACCGCAGTTTGAGTCCCGCATCAAACTGATTTCATATTTCCATTATTTTAATTGCATCACTAACAAAAGAATGTAACCACTTTTTAAAGAACAGTTTGGTTGCCAGGGTGATGCGTCTCCCCTGACGAATCTAGACAACTATCACAGCACTGCCATAGTTCAGTGCCATAGTTGGATTTCACTATTACAAAAAGCTCTGTCTAATAATTATTATTACTTTATTTGAGCAGTTGTTAAAGTAATAATGCAGACATGCTACAGGCACAAAGGACGTTTGCTACTGAAAGCTTTAAAGCTGAATATGTATCCATGTACCTGAACAAACAGACTGTGTTTTGTGTTTTATGTTTTGCTACGAGTTCAGGTTACCAGTACCTGTTTCCTGACCTTTTCAAAAGGTTGAGATCCAGTGGTTCAGTCCACACAAGTGTGCAACGGTCAGTTTTTTCATCAGCTCAAAACTCAGCAAACAAAAATGTACCTGTACCCCACTTTGAGGCCGGTCACAACAACTGTGACTGCTTATTCATTAAACTACAGCTATAAGACTGTTAACACAATGTTCTCAGTGTTGTCTTCCTCACTTTCATGGCAGGTAATCTCTGGTTGGGTTTTACTGGTGGAAAAAGCTCTGTTTATTACTTTAATAGATCACAGGTCTTTGAACACGGTCCCATTTTAGTTAAAATACAAAAACAAATCAGCAATTTGAACTAGAAATCAGAATAATAATACACTGAATTTCCACCTGTCTCTATTATCCAGGAGAAATCACTTGTCTTCCTGCCTTCAGTAAAAGCATGCTTTGTTCGGTTGAGATCAGGTGACTGACATAATAAGTCCTCGCTGTGATTTTTTTATTTTCGTTTTCCAGCCCAGGATGATGTCTTCGTTTGGAATTTGAAATCAAATTCAGATTATATCTCTTACTTTTGTCATGAAATAACACAGGATGAGGCCTTGTCTGCTCATGTTTGTCAATTTTCAATTTAGACTTCAATCCCTAACAGTTTATGCAAAAACGTTTTTTAAAAAAACACCCTTAAATTAAAGAGCCTGCACTTCAATTACATATTAATTGTTTGATTTAAAATCCTCTGTGGTCAAGTACACAGTTAAAATGAGAAAAATTCAGCCTTTTTCCTACAATTATGAACCTTTATTCTGCACACTCTAGGCTCTAATCTCGTGGCAACGATTCTAATTCACACGTTTCTTCTGCTTGCCTTGTGCGTATCATTGTACTTCTTACTAATTGGTGTGCTTTCAAGCATCATAATATGAGGAAAACAGATCATATGTGGCTTGAAGTGTCCCCGGCTAAGCTGAAAGAATCACAGATCAGATGCACCTGAATGAACTTGATAAAGTCTAAAAAAGGGATAAACTGATCTACTCTCTTGCAGCTCAGCTCTGACTTCCAACACACGGCTTTGCATCTTATCAGCGGCCAAAAAACACAAGGCTGTCTTAGTGGATAATTAAGAAAGAAGATTCTCACAGTCACTTGGTCCGTTAATGATTTTAAAGACTTGCGCTGGCTTTCTCGCCTTCATCCCGTTTCCTGTCCTCAAAAAGTTTGCAGCAGCTAAAAACTTTGATGAAAAAAATGCTAAACTCATCTGGAGCCAGCTCTAATTCATACTTGGCTAACCATCTGACTTCGTTTTCTCTCTGCCTGCCACCATATCACCTCACTCCCACACAGCTCCTATGAAGCAGCAATTAGCAGCACCTCTGCCTGTAATTGGCTCAAAGAGCTCTGTTGGCCTAAATTCCAGTAGACAAAACCTCTCTGTCACGCACAAATGCAGACACTAAATTATTCCAAAGGATTAGAATGAAAAAGGATTTCCTAATATGTAAAGTTGCTCTCTGATAATCACATTCATCCACATCTATTGCCACTTCTGAGAATGATAGAATGTTAATACATTTAAATAGAAACTTTTCCATTTAAAGTGCTGCTGCTCCACCAGGAATCTATTTTCACCTACTCAGCATGCATACTTATCAACCTTTAAGGCCCTTTATTTCTGCAAACACCTGTATGCTGACAATTCAAACTAAATGTAATGAAAGATGTCTGTAATCAAAGATGTACCCATCTCCTAGCAGCTGTTTCCAACCATGAGAAGGTGGATACAAAGGGACTGACGCGCTCACCAGCTATTCATAGGTAGGCTATGACATTTAAACAACTGGCGGAAGGGGCTACATGAATAGGATGAGGGACCTATGGATTCTTCAATACCCAACATCCACAATGACGGCGAAACAACTAGTACCTCAGTGTTCCAACATTCGAAGGGACTGCTCTCACAGCTAGAGATTGACGAGGTACAACACAAATGCTACGGCAAGGGGGAGTCAGGACGCCAGGTCAAGGGGGAGATATCATCACCCCCACCCGAGATTGGGTACATAGCCCCAAGTGCGATAGGAGAAGGATCGCTGAGTGCGAGAGGAACTGACCTGAAAGATAGGATCATGGCCAAACTTGAAACCTGGATCCCCCGTAGCCGGTTACCAAGATTACGTGAAGTACCCTCAGAAGGTCTGCTAGATGATGTTAATGCAGCACTACGGGCAATACCTACAACCACGATTACCGACACTAACAAGCTGATCTACAATACGGCAGCAGTGATCAGTGAGATGCTTGGCTACAAGTTGAACAGCCACAAGGGGCAGTACCCTCCATGGAGAAGGAGGCTAGAGGGCAAGATCAAGGTAGCACGGAGGGAGGTTAGCCAACTAACGGAGTTGCAGAAAGGTGCGACAAATAAGGTGCCTAAGAAATACAGCAAGCTGTCCATACCTGAGGCCTTGGAAACTGCCAAGCAAAGACTCACAGCCTTGGCCAGCCGCTTGAGGAGGTACACCAGAGAGATAGAAGGCAGGAGAATAAACCAGCTGTTCTCCACAGAACCAGCAAAGGTGTACTCTCAGTGGCAAGGGAACAATAAGAGAACAGCACCACCAAGGCTGGAGACGGAGCAATACTGGAAGAGCATATGGGAGAAGGATGCAACCCATAACGGCAATGCTCAGTGGCTAGTGGATCTGAGGGCAGACCTGAACAGGGTCCAGTAACCATCACAGTGGCAGATATCCAAGAAAGGGTCTCCAGTATGAAGAGTTGGACAGCACCAGGGCCCGACATGGTTCACGCCTACTGGCTAAAGAAGCTGACTGCACTTCACGAGCGCCTGGCAGCACAAATGAACCAGCTGCTAGTTAACGAGAGACACCCGGAATGGCTAACCGAAGGCCGGACGGTCCTGATCCCCAAGGACCCCAAGAAGGGACCGGTCCCCTCCAACTACCGACCAATAACCTGCCTCAGCACCACGTGGAAGCTCCTGTCAGGCATCATATCGGCTAAGATGAACAGGCACATGGGTCAATACATGAGCGGGACACAGAAAGGAATTGGCAAGAATACCAGAGGTGCAAAACACCAGCTACTGGTAGACAGAACAATCAGCCGAGACTGCAAGACCAGACTGACCAACCTGTGCACTGCCTGGATTGATTACAAGAAGGCCTATGACTCAATGCCCCACAGCTGGATACTGGAATGCCTAGAATTGTACAAGATCAATGGGACCCTAAGAGCCTTCATCAGGAACTCAATGGGGATGTGGCGTACAACACTAGAGGCCAACTCCAAGCCCATAGCACAAGTCACCATCAAGTGCGGGATCTACCAAGGAGATGCTCTGTCCCCACTGCTGTTCTGCATAGGCCTGAACCCCCTCAGTGAGATCATTAACAAGACTGGCTACGGATACCGACTACGGAACGGAGCAGTTGTCAGCCACCTCCTGTACATGGATGACATCAAGCTGTATGCCAAGGGTGAACGAGACATCGATTCACTGATCCACACTACCAGGCTATACAGCAATGACATTGGAATGTCGTTCGGACTGGAGAAGTGTAGTCGGATGGTAACAAAGAGAGGGAAGGTAGTCAGAACTGTGGGGATTGAACTACCAGAAGGCAACATTGCAGACATAGAGGACAGTTACAAGTACTTGGGGATCCCACAGGCGAATGGGAACCATGAAGAGGCTGCTAGAAAGGCTGCAACCACCAAGTACCTGCAGAGAGGGTCAGGCAAGTCCTGAGGAGTCAGCTGAACGGTAAGAACAAGATCCGGGCCATCAACACGCACGCCATGCCCGTGATCAGGTACCCTGCTGGGGTAATAGGCTGGCCAAAGGAGGAGATAGAAGCCACTGACATAAAGACAAGAAAGCTCCTGACCATGCATGGAGGGTTTCACCCCAAGTCCAGCACCCTGAGGCTGTACGCTAAGCGGAAGGAAGGGGGCCGGGGACTGGTGAGTGTCAGCACCACAGTCCAGGATGAGACAACGAACATCCAAGAATACATTGGGAAGATGGCCCCAACTGACCGAGTGCTCAGTGAATACCTCAGGCAGCAGAAACCCAAGAAAGAGGAGGGAGACGAGGAACCATCATGGAAGGACAGGCCCCTGCACGGTATGTACCACCGGCAGATAGAGGAGGGGGCTGATATCCAGAAATCCTACCAGTGGCTGGACAAAGCTGGACTGAAAGACAGCACAGAGGCACTAATCATGGCAGCACAAGAACAAGCTCTGAGCACAAGATCCATAGAGGCTGGGGTCTATCACACCAGGCAAGACCCCAGGTGCAGGCTGTGTAAAGATGCCCCAGAGACAATCCAGCACATAACAGCAGGGTGCAAGATGCTAGCAGGCAAGGCATACATGGAACGCCATAACCAAGTGGCCGGCATAGTGTACAGGAACATCTGTGCCGAGTATAACCTGGAAGTCCCGAGGTCAAAATGGGAGATGCCCCCAAGGGTGGTGGAGAATGACCGAGCTAAGATCCTGTGGGACTTCCAGATACAGACGGACAAAATGGTGGTGGCTAACCAACCGGACATAGTGGTGGTAGACAAACAGAAGAAGACGGCCGTAGTGATCGATGTAGCGGTTCCGAATGACAGCAATATCAGGAAGAAGGAACACGAGAAGCTGGAGAAATACCAAGGGCTCAGAGAAGAGCTCGAGAGGATGTGGAGGGTGAAGGTAACGGTGGTCCCCGTGGTAATCGGAGCACTAGGTGCGGTGACTCCCAAGCTAGGCGAGTGGCTCCAGCAGATCCCGGGAACAACATCGGAGATGAAGAGCGCAGTCCTGGGAACAGCTAAGATACTGCGCAGGACCCTCAAGCTCCCAGGCCTCTGGTAGAGGACCCGAGCTTGAAGGATTGACCGCCCGTAGGGGCGAGTGGGGATTTTTTTTTGTTTATTATATGTATATACTTCTACACCCAGCACGCCCATGCGGGCAGTTTATCCTTCAAGCTCGGGTCCTCTACCAGAGGCCTGGGAGCTTGAGGGTCCTGCGCAGTATCTTAGCTGTTCCCAGGACTGCGCTCTTCTGGACAGAGATCTCCGATGTTGTTGCTGGAGCACCAATTCCTCTGACATCGTCTTATCAATCGTTAGCTTACTATGCAAACATGACAAGTGAAATCTCCCGCAGCTTAAACATGTGAGAGGTTGATCGCGCAGAGAATCGCTGAGCGTTATGTGAGTGCGCGTGTAAAAGCAGCAGGATATATATTTCAGTTCTGCTGAGCCAAATAAGACAGGTCAGGGTGAAGAAGTGACAGCCAAAGAAAAGCTTACCACAAAACGGAGAAGTTATGACAAATCAGACTATAAGGCAAAAAGAAAGTGCAGCTTTATGGTTTCATGGACAAAAGAATTTCTGTGGCTGCAATATGACGAGCTAAATAACCAGGGCTGCACATAAGTGGTCCGCAGGTGCGCATTCGCTGTCAAAATAAAAAACACGCACAAGGGTTAGGGTTAAATTTAAAAACTGTACTTTTGAGTTAAAATATATATTTATAATTTTAATAAATGACAAATTAAAAAGGCATGAACATTTTTTTTGTATCGAAAAAATATCGAACCGTGACACCAAAGTATCGAACCGAACCGAACCGTGAATTTTGTGTATCGTTGCACCCCTAGTATATATGTATATATATATATATGTGTATGTATATATGTGTATGTATATATATATATCCAGCATATGGAGATTTGCTGGAAATTGCTGGAAATTCCTAAAGAAGTTTCATTACATGCATTAAAAACAGGAAAAGAGAAGCTCATTGATTCCTCAGTCATGTCTATCTAGGAGCTGAAGCTCTGTGATTGCTTCATGGTCTCCAGCGTGCACCTTTTTCATGCTTTGAGTTCATTTTTTCCAACTTAAAAAATAGACTCAAACTACATAAGAACCATTTAAACTCTATGGAAGCCAATTTCACACTTGGTTACACACATACCTTAAGAACAACAGTTTGAAGCACAGCGTCAGAGGAGTTATGCATTCACAAGACACACAAGAATTAAACCGTACTGTACGTGAATGCGAGCACGCTCTATTTCAAATAAATGTGCACAGTATAGTAAAGCTTTCCACGTATGAAAAATGTGAGATAAATACGACTATGAAAGTGCACTGAATGCAGATTTAAATGACCGAGCCTATTGTAATATAATGAATCGATGTGACATTTAGCATGTTTCATCCTTACATTAAATTCCCTATTATTTGATAGCATGCAGTGTAATAGTGAAGGTGTGGGAGGGAATCTGAGCAGAGACAAAGGGTGAAAGCACACTGCAGTAATTCTGTGCTGTGCATTTGTCAAGGCAGCAGTCTGTTGTAGCTGCTGCTGAATGTGATTGACTTGTTCTTCCCCATTTTCATTATTCGTAAGAAGGATCATCTCCATGCCATTATGGATTTAGTCATCTGGAAGAGATTCGCTTAGAATGACACAAGTCCTATTTACATGGGCTCCTCTACCAATCCATGCAAACCCTGGGTTGTTTAGCCTATCAGTTGATTTGTGACAGGCAGTACTTCAGTGGGCAGTCAAACTGTGTCCAATTATTATTTCTTTTTCACTAAACCACATCTTAACTACAGTGCAGAGAGACACGAAATCCCATCTGAACACTCGTGCTCCTTAGAGGATAATTCAGCAGTTGAATTGCTGGGTCATTGTGCTGTATTGCTGCAGGTCAGCATGTCAAAACCCAAAAGGATCCAAGTTGACTCTGTCAGCTGTGACATGCCATTGTTACTGGAGAAAAGTGTCTTTTCTAAAGCAGACTGCTGGGGAAAATGTACCGCTCGTCTTTTGGACAGCAGCTGCTCATTAATTGGTGCGAGGGTGTTCTTTCTTTGTCCGGCTCTTTCTGAAAGATGACTCACATTGAAGACAGAATAAGACCTGATGCTGAGCCCATTGATGGCTGTTTGCTGGCTGGAGAAGCTGCCAGCCAATCAGCACAGAAACCATCACATTTCATTGATCACTGCAAAACCTTCATGGCAAGGCCTAGAGGAACTTTTGAGTTTACAGAAAACTCTATTACTAGGACAGATATAGCTCTCACAGCTGGTTGATTCAATACTTTTCTCTCCCTTCTAGGAAAATAGCTAACAAAAACATAAAGTCAGGATGAATGAGGGAATTAGAACCAAACGGGAATTCATGTTGGGCCAATTGCATTTTGATTGAGGCCTAAATAACTTTCCATCTCTTTTAAATCGAGCCGACTGTCCTCAAGGCCTTCTTAGTGTCGTTTTTATTGATTGAGTTTCTTTATTTTATGCATTTTGGATGCCCTTTGTTTTGTTGTTTTGTCTTTACACTCGTCTCAGTAACACCTGTTGTCTGCAGGTACATTTAAAGCACTATTTTTGCTGCTGATTTAAAAAAAAATCAGGTATTACTTGTGCTTTAAGTTTCTTCGTAGTGGAAAATCTTTGAATTTCAAAGGCTCGGTCAACATCTTGTACCCGTTTTCATGTTCCTGAGCAAATATTTTCTATATTTCCCTCACTATGTGCTTACACACTGCTCTGCATTTAATTATTAGTGTTTGTCCTGTCTTTGTCCCATCACTCCCACTGCCCCCATGGCTGCCTCTACAACAAATGTTTATGTCTGTCACGGTCGGACGGCCCTTTCCGGACGACCCTGCTTGTGTTTATGTTTTCTGTATGTGTGTTTGCTTCTCCCTCCCTGGCCCTCGGGGTTGTTTACGGAAGTGCGCGCCGTGGGAGAGGCGTGTCCTGGCGACTGTCGTCATTGGGAGTCCCTCTTCGCTGTTGCCGGCCCACCTGCAGCTGATTACCTGACCAGTGGTTGGTAATCATTCCTCCAGGCTAGAAAGGGGTATTTAACCTGGACTCGCGGCGACAGTTGACGTGGGATTATTACTCCGAACTGGTATAGTCTGTGCGAGCAGTGTGAGTGTGTTATTCGGCTAGCGTGTGGCTAACGCTGGATTTTCCTTCTTCCTCCAGGAGGGGCGAGCGGAGAAGCGAGTTGGGGAGCACACACACTAAGGGAGTTACTACACGGAACGCACTGGGAGCAAGGGACGAGCACGATTGGAAAATTGCACTTTTGAATGGATTGTTGGACTTGTCTGTTTCACTGTAAATAAACGCACTGTGTTTCTGTGAGCAAGAACCGCGCCTGGGTCCCTCTTTTCCGTGACAATGTCAAACCGGAGTTTTTCCTTTCCACTGTCACCACGTGCTCGCTCAAAGCGTGTGGTTTGATTGCTTTCTCTTCATTAAAGTAGGGTCTCTACCCTGCAGTATAAAGTCTCTTGAGGTCATTGCTGTGGTGATCTGTCTGTATATGAATTGAATCGAATTGAATATTTCACACTTATTCTAGTTTTCATCCTATACGACTGAGAGATGCTCAATAAGATATTAACAAAGGTTGGAAGGAGAAGGAACAAGTGAACTAAAAAGCTTCAAAATAAAACACTGAGAAAATAAACAGACAAAAAGTGTGAGGTGCAGAGAGGAGAACAACAAAAGGAACACGGAAAACAGCAACTAGAAATCAAAAATGAAAAGGCTGTAAGCATGGAGCAATGTTTAGGTAGATGATTTGTGTTCAAATAATGTAATAATGCAGGACATGTAATATTTGTTTATAATTTGAAATAATGGCAGCATCGGAGGACAAATAAACACGTGACAGGATCCATTAAGAAGGATTTCTAGTCCATCAGGAGGATGAAGACATGGCTCAAATATTCTCGGGCTGGTAGCAAATTATCTTTAAAGCGAGCAAAGGAAAGAAAACAACCACAAAAAGTAGTTTTCCTAAGAAGTGTCCAGAAGTGAGAGCTGGTAAGAAATAGCTGCTACAGGGAAGCAAGTGAGATGTGGTGAAGAATATCTGTCGTCGCAGTCTGAGAGCGGTGAGTCAGAATGTGGTGATTTTCTGATGAACAGGAACACAATCTGGATGGAAATTGGACGGACGCCTCCATCATCTGCTCTGACTGACTGACAGCCTGCTGGCTCCACTTGGCTCTGGGATTTAGCTTTCTCTGACTCTTGGAGGATTTGTTTGGACGCGGCACCACTGTCTTCGAGGCAGTGCAGCATCATAATCTGTTTTGCATAGAGTACAGCAGAGAGTGACAGGAAGGATGGGAGAGAAGGGGCAATCTAGGGACAGCTTTGCATTTCTTTTCATGAGTTACACAAGAGGGCTGCGGGGCTTTATTGGAAGTACTGAACCAAAGATAACAGTAACATTATTACACAGAAACACACACATACACAAACCATGCGGATGGCTAAATGATCGATGTGGTGATGAGTCTATGGCATCTAAATGCAGATCAATCTTTTACATTTCACAGCTTATATATTTTTGCATGGTTCTTGTTTGAAGAGCTTGACTTTTAGCACAGGCTGAAGAATAATTTTGACATTGCAATATGTAGAACCATCATTCAGTGAGTCTACCAAAGCTCACCCGTTCTCCTACGTGCTTGCTCAGTGTTTAAATAAATGGACCAAATTAGTTTGGTTAGTGCAGGGAGTTTTTAAACTTCTCTCCATCAATCTGTCTTTCTTATTGGTAAACCGATATTATCTGCCAATATTAGACTTTGTTGATCTATTGCTATCAGCATATACACCAATAAATTAAAATTAAAAAGGAAAAGACGGGAGAAACACCCTTCAACTGTGTTACGAAAAATGACATTGCATAGTTTAACCACCAGCATCTTCTCTGCTGGCATGTTTCAAATGCCACAAACACAAAAACATATTTATACACACAAATATAAGTATATGTTGGCCGATGCATTGAAATATCTGATTTTTAAATCACCAAATATTAGCATCGGTCCTAAAACTCTAACATCAGCCAGGCTCTAATAATTTATGTGTCCTTAAAGCAGTCCTTTAATAAAGCCGACACAGGCTGACATTGATGGTGTATAGTAGGTAGATAAGTGTGTGAATGTGTGTGTGACTGAATGCAGCGCAGAGCACTTTGGGACTAAGTAAAGCGCTATACAAATACAGGCCATTTATAGTCAGTGTTGGGAAGGTTACTTTTAAAATGTATTCCATTACAGAATACAGAATACATGCCCCAAAATGTATTCTGTAACGTATTCCGTTACGTTACTCAATGACAGTAACGTATGCTGAATACTTTGGATTACTTAATATATTACCATGCTTTTTACAACAACGTGAATGTACTATTGCTGTGTGATTTATTACTATTACTGAAGGTCCGCGACTCCGAACTGTAGTAAAGGGACCTCTGACTAATACGGCGGGGTCCCTGTCGGCTCGTAGCCGAAAACTAGCTTTACTTTGTTGTGTGGGTCAACTTTTCTTGTGAGAGACAGAGAGAGGCGTTGAAAGGCTCCAACGGAACTTATTGTTTCGGAGGAAAACACGAACACAGTGTACAGTCGAGTCTTAACAGCTTACTTACAGCTGGGCTCGTCAGGCTCTCTTCTTGGCTGCAGTGGTTATTATTATATTTACATGCTTCCAGCTCCCGTTTTTCCTCGATGACAACTCGTACCTTTCCACTCCCCTTTTTCTCCCTCCTCGCTCACAGACACATAACGTGTATGGCAGTCCATTCTCCCAGCAACACGGACTACACTGCCCATGATGCAACATTCTTTAGAGCTATGCTTGTAGCATTCTGCCTGTTAGCTTAGCACAACAACAACAACAAGGAAAAGGCCTCTCTCACCCAGGAAACACACAGTCGCAGAGAGAGAGAGAGAGAGCGTCGCCCTGTAACCATGGCAACCGTAACGCTGCTGCCGCCTGGAACAACAGAACGTAGCTGTCAAACAAAACCCAAACAGTCCTGACCCGCGACAAAATGAAACAGGAAAGTACCGCAGTGTAATCCATTTATTTCAACAAAGTAACTGTATTCTGAATACCACCTTTTTAAACGGTAACTGTAACGGAATACAGTTACTCATATTTTGTATTTTAAATACGTAACGGCGGTACATGTATTCCGTTACTCTCCAACACTGTTTATAGTGTCATGACATGTGTGGACGTGGCCCCAAGTGCAGATGCAGCAGACTGCCTGACGGCATGCCTTTATTTAAAAGGTGGATCATTCAAAACAAGAGTGAACTAAGGGGAAGCAAACGACAAAATACTAAACATGCTGGGAGAATAGCAGACAACAGGAAACTAAGAGTGTGACGAAACAACAAACAGAAACGAACTGAGGGGATAGACACACACAGAGGCATGCTGGGAAGGTGAACTCAGGTGGGGAGAACACACAGGTGCAAACATCTGGTGATACAAGACAGGAGAAAGTAAATGAATGCTAAACACATTAGACACAGAGTTGCTGTTGTATAAAGCAGTTTGAGTGTTGTTTAAGCTGCTCTGACTACTCACAGTAGAATAGAGTTATATAAGAACCAGTAGATTTCTCATTTTATGAAATAAAACAAGAAATAAGATAACAGGAAGGCCTAACAACACGATGAAGGCTAGAGAGGATATCAAGAACATGAGGGGGTGGAAACTGTAGCCAACAAACCTAAAAACTGCAACAAGAGAAAAGTATAAAGGAAAACACAAAGGTGAAATACTCACATTTGTAACCAACTAAGAATCAAACATAATAAATGATAAACAGAACTTGGTAGTGGCCAAGCTAAAGAACAAACAACAACGTAGACATCAACTCTAAATGATGCTTTATTTTGCTTATTTGTTTAATACTGTTGCTGGTAGCAGCACAGGTGAGACTTATGTAGCTCTAGAGTATCAAAGCAACCCTGACATGACCTCCCTAAATGCACAATGAAAGATTGCCTGTCTCATGTATTGTGGGCAACCTGTTCTCAGGTCAGTTCATTAGTAACAGATGCACTGTTTATTGAAAGTTAAGTCTTAAGCTGTGTCCATACTGGACGTTCACTTGTTGCACATCGCTTTGAAATTCACAACTGGGTGTTTATGGACATCGCAGGGTTTGGTTGAATTTCCTCGACCCCTCCTATTTACCAGCACCTATTGCTGCTCTCACATCTGTGGAGATGGGAATGACAAACCAGTCCTGCTGTTGTGACAACTGGTGTGTACTGGTACAGCACTGTGCATATGAGATGACAGCAGTTTTAACCAAAAAGCAGCATGTGACACTCTGGAAATGGAAACCGACAGGCTCCGTGTGGTCTACACAGCCACTTCACCACACAAGGCTGTCAGTTATCTAACTTTAGATTCATAATTAACTAAAAGCCACTTTCTCCACTTTGACATTGTCCTTCAAGAGCAGATTTGTGAAGCAGTCAGCCTGGAGCTTTTGATTTTGCTTTATTCCTGATAGATTCATATCCTTTATTGTAAAGAGAAAAACAAACTTCTGTTTTTATATATCTACTACACGGCTTTATGGTTGAAATGGTTTATTCTAAGATAAAAAAGAAACATCTATACAGTATATAGGTACATCAAAAAGCAAGACATAATCCGTAGTACTTGAGTCTGCTCTCTGACTCGAGATGTTTCCTTGGATTACCTCAGATGTGCCACGCTCTCACAGTTTCCCAGAATCTTTGGTCTCACATGAAGGAGTCTTTGCTGTGTAGCTGTCAGCTCTCTGAGCACACTGGAGCTTTGCAAATGCTTGTAAACATGTAAGTTTAACATTTGTTTCTTTTTTCTCTTACAATCAGGATTTTGGCAAATACAGCAACATTATTTTTTTTAAAATTGCATCTTCAAAAAAGACCCATCATGGAAACGCAGTCCCCTGCCTGCATGGACCACTGGCAGATAGACTGCGCCTGATACTGAAAAATATATCAACGGCTGGACAAGGTGGACTGAAAAGACGGCACAGGAGGACTAATCTCTGCAGGGCCTTTGTGGCCAAATACAAAGACTACCTGAAGTATCCTGTGAAAGTCTACTAGTAACTATGAATGCAGCATAACAGACAATCCGTACTGCGACCAACACTGAAACCAACCAGCTGATCTACATCACGGCAGCAGTGACTGTTAAGATGCTTGGCTACGAGGTGAACAGCAAGAAGGAGCATGCCCTTCATGGAGAGGGAGACTAGGGGCCAAGATCAAGCCAGCGTGAAGGAAGGTTAGGCAACTATCAGCATTGCAGAAAGATGTAATGAAGAAAGGGATGCCTGGGAAGTGCAGGAAGCTGTCCATGTCCGAGGTCTTGGAAACCGCAAAGCCAAGACTCACAGCCTTGGCTAGCTGCTTGATGAGGTGTTAGAGAGAATAAACCAGCTGTACTCCATTCAACCATCGAAGGTGTACTCTCAGTGGGAGGGGAACAATATGAAAACAGCCTCGAGAAGAAGGAATACTGGAAGAGCATGTGGGAGAAGGCTGCTGTCTATAATGGCATTGCTCAGCGGACCTAAGAGCACACCACAGCAAGCTGCCCGAACAGAGTTCAGTAAGCATTAGAGTCGCAGACAACAACCGGTCAGCACCAGGCCGTGACCTGATTCACACCTACTGGCTAAAGAAGCTAATTGCCCTCCATGTGCACCTGGCAGCACAAACGAACCAGCTGCTAATGAGCGAGATTCACCCAGAATGGCTTAATGAAGGCCCGATGGTCCGGGTTCCCAAGGATCCCCAGAACAGACAGGTCCCATCCAACTACCAGCCAATAATAAAAATGGAGGCTGCTGTCAGGTATCATAGCCGCTAAGATGAACAGGCACAGGGGTCGATACGTGAGCAGGGCCCAGAAAGGAACGAACAGGAACAGTCAAAGACGTCTGGTAGAGGACCGAAGCTTAAAGATCACACACACATTTTTGCATCATTGTTGTGGCTCATATATTATAGAATCGTGTATTCACAGAGTAAAGTACTGCATCCTTCAGCTGAGGCTAATCATGCCTGTCCTGCTCTGTAACATCCGTTCACCTGACCTCTCATGTATAAGACATGCGGTGTTATTATGATCTGCAACTACTGTGACTTGTTCATTTTTAGTATTAATGTAGTATAGCATTTTATTATTCCCACGTTATTGTGATTTTACAGTGTTTCTTTATTGGCTCAGTGTGTGGGCGCTTTTCAAAAAGCACTCTATAAATAATCATGCTACTTATCATTAACTACAGTCCAAATCTACTGAGTACACCCACAGTGTGTATTCTTGGGCTTCCAGGACCAATTACATCATTTTTGAAGTGAAATGACTGAAATGACAGTCTCATAGCAAAACATGAAAGAGTTCTAGCAAGGTTTGCTTCCGAACACGGAGACAAATTGTCCAATTTTTCCATTACAGTCATTAGGATTCTGAATATGTTTCAGCAGGAAGTGTACTTCATGCCTTTGAAAACAGTGGCAATCATTAAGTCTTCACCGCAATGCTTTTCTAAACCTAACCAAGTAGTTTTATTAGCAGAGCGTTACAAAAGTTCTATGTGGCCCAACCTGTGCTCTCCGTCAGTGACTCACACCAACGCTAACATCTGCTTCGCCCTGTAGAAGTGCAACATCTTGTACCTGGATGCAAAATAATAGATATGAATCTAAACAGAAAATACAATAGAAATAATCAATTTTGTCGATACTTAGAGTAAATGCTTTAAAAGCCAGCAAATGTATGTGCCATGATTTCTGTCTCACTCAATGTGACACAAATTTAAGTCTTGCTTTTAACACAATGCTCAGTTCTTTTCATCAAACGTACAGTTATGCTGTTTTATCTGAAACCTTTCTCGCTCTTCAGGACTTCTTCTTGACTTAGTCAAGTTCTGCTCAGGTGACATGTTAGCTCGTGGAAGCCAAAAACATTGTAATTTCTTTGCTTTCAGAACCTTTCTTGCTTTTTAGACTTGGGTGTTTTGGTTTTTACTTATTTAATTGAGCACTAACATCTGCAGGTTTAGGAAATATCTGAGCTGCTTTAACATCAGTTGTGTGCAAACCCATACAATCTATCAATTGGCTGCAATAAATGTCGAACACTGAGTTACATCTACTGAAGTCTCAAGACGACCACGTACAAGGAGAAGATCACTGATCATCAGTACGTGATAAAGTGAGACCGCCCTCAGTCAGATGTTGCCTCCCTCAGCCTGCTTCTGCTGAAGCTGGAGGTTTCCCCTGATAGAGGCGGTCGTTTCACCTCCCCAGTGTTACCGAGTGCTTATTTAAAGGGAATCAATAGGATTCTGTAGCCAGTCTGTTTTCATTAAGAGTTTTGTAAAGCTGCTCTTGTCTCACAGATGGACAGAAGCTCCTTTGACCTGGGTGCTGTGACACACCAGGCTACAGCTGTGCAAACTTCTATCCTCCCAATGTGGGAGTGTCTATTGTCACTGGAGCAGGCAGGGAAGGAGGTTAAACATGTGCTCACTGAGAGAACATTATTCCTGTTGCATGGTGCAGACAGGAACACGTACCAACATGTGTTGGTTCATCATACAGTGATGAATGGCTTATTATAATTAGTGATAACTTTCATCGCTAATTATGTTTTTGTGTTTCAACCCAGAACAAACTCGGAACTTGTGGACACTCAAGCGCAGTTTCAAACGTCAGCTGGACAGACTTTAATACAAATGTGATAATAATCATGTAATAATTGATCACATTAATCTGAAAGCTGCCTTGATTGACCAGCTGTTGCTGATCTGACCATTGCAGATTACCTCATCATCGCCCGTTTGCACAAGCCGAAGCGAGACGGCTCTTTTAATCCGAACTCATCACACGTGTAAAAATCGTTTTTTTAGCAGACAGAGTTAATGGTGTAAAGACAAAGTCCATCAGGAGGCAAGTCTCGCCACTCAGCGACCATTTTGGAAAAGCCTTGAGGCAAGATTTCAGCAGTCAGTGGGTCATAACTGCATTTATAAAACCTTGAGTAAAAAAAGTTTTATGACTTTGACAAAAAAGGTTTAAAAAGTGTTTCTCCTTGAAAGTACTAATGCAGTACATGGTAAATGGCCTGTATTTGTATAGCACTTCACACAACCAGTCATTCACACACTGGTGATGGCAGCTACATTGTAGCCACAGCCACCCCGGGGCGCACTGACAGAGGCGAGGCTGCCGGACACTGGCGCCACCGGGCCCTCTGACCACCACCAGTAGGCGGTAGGTGAAGTGTCTCATTCAAGGACACAACGACCGAGACTGTCCAAGCCGGGGCTCGAACCGGCAACCTTCCGATTACAAGGCGAACGCCCAACTCTTGAGCCACGATCGCCTCATGCATGGAGTTCCACAATGCAGCTTCATTTCCCCTCATCCACTGAATGCATGCTGTGATGTTATAAAAAACAAAAAACAGTAAGTCAAAATAAAATCGAGAAAGTACTCGTTGGTGTGTGGTATGCATCATCTCAACAAGATTATTTTGATTTCTGTATTTTTCCATGTCTTCACATCGTTGGGTTGCTTTCAGGCCAAGTCTGGGACGAACAACATGATTCACTGAGAGCCACGTCTGCTCCTTATGTGTCTGCTGAAGGGACGTTTTTTTAAAAATCGTTATCTTTTCCTCAGCTTAAAACACTAGTTTTTGGAGCCCAACTAGAAAACCAGAACCATGGTTAACAGGCATCTCTTGGTGTCTTGATGTGGTTGGTTTGGCTTGATGCAGACAGCAAAAGACACTGCGCGTTATCTCTGTAACACCAGAACTGCGGTACAAGAAGCCCCTGGACGAGAGCATGCTGGGATATTGTAAGATATTAACATTGAAAATGAAGGAAATCTGTTATTTGCCTGTGTAAGTCTTTGCTTTTATCTGGCCCTCTGTGTGCGACTTGATTGAGTAATTACAAATCTTGTAGTTTAATACTAGTCAGGATAATATTGATTATCTGTACTATGATGTATGTCATATTTCTTTTAAAAACCAGATGAAACATAATTGCAGGAGGGTTTTTATTAGAAAAAGTAGACTCTGCTCAGATAAGATCATTTCCTCTCATAAGAAGAGCCTGAAGCAGCTGAGAGAGGCTCTGCAGCGAGCACAGTGTGAGCACCCTTAAAGAAGCATTTTAAAGCTCCGCAGCTCCTGAGAGATGAAGGGAGACACGTGGCAGGTTGACTCCTGTGTTCCTTTACGCTCGGCTTCATTTGAGAATCTAAAAGGAGTGTTTTATTCCGGTGTGATGTGAACATCATCCCTCTCCCTTTCATACAGACATTTTAACATTAGAGTCTGACTGTAGGCTCAGCGGGACGTCAGCGCCGTGAACTTTGCCACAGGAGGTTATGGTTCTGTCAATTTAATTACACGAGACAATGGTGGGTCCAGCAGCCGTCTCCCCACAGTCTGCTGCTGCCTCTGTCAGCAGGAGGAGAGCCCAACGTCTGCCTGGACCACAGCCCTGACATTTAAAAATTCTGTATGGGCACACTCGTGTGTGTGTGTGTGTGTGTGTGTGTGTGTGTGTGTGTGTGTGTGTGTGTGTGTGTGTGTGTGTGTGTGTGTGTGTGTGGGAAGAAGTGAAGCCTATTCTCTAGGCTAATGAAGAAGGCTGACAGGGTTTTTAGCTTCTGGACTCCGGAGAGGCTGGAGGCTGAACACTGTGACACTAATTGCAGGTATATAGTCACTGAGTGGACCAATCACAGCTCATTATCTGTGCTCGTGTGTGTGTGTGTGTGTGTGTGTGTAGTTGAAGGGCAGTTAAAAGTTGTGGGTACAGATTTTAATAAGTAATGTTTGCAATATGTGTAATATTATTTTTGTTGTTTTTCTCTAATTACAAAAGCATGCAATGAATTGTGTTGCTCCGTGTGCCTCTGCAAGTCACACTTAATCAATCATAAAAACACATAGACATAATTAATGAGAAAGGATGTTCGTTCTCCCTTTAATGTGGTAACAAATATGAAAATAACTAAATGAAATCAGATGTATTTGAATATAAATGTTAATATGACAGACTCTGGCATTTAAAATTTACATATACTAGAATTAAAAAGCACAATTTTATTAAAATATGATAACTAGAGTAAATTTATATTCTAGTGGAAATTGAAAGTGAAAAGGTGACATGGTCTCTGTATTTCCATTGTGACTGCTGGAGACGGGGACAGTCTTTGTGAATGTAGCTGCTTTCAGTGCAGAGATGTTTTCCTTTGGCTGTGTCGATATTCAGCACCAAGACTTGACCGTCCTCATCTTAAGAGCAACAAGTTCTGGAGGAGAAAGCTAGAGGTTGATACTGGAGTGGATTAAAAGCAAGAGGACTGCAGGAGAGTGCAGCTATGTGCAGTTTGTTAGGTTTGTGATTTGAACTTTGTCTTTGCTTCACTCACTGATTTGTTTCCCTTTCACTTAGTTTTTCCCACCAAGAGCTGCTGGGTTACCAGTATACTGAAGAGTCCTGCCTATGCAGTGTGTTGCACTGCACAGAGGAGCACAACCCTCTTACTTTTCACTCAGTCTGAAGTGTTTCGCGCTGCGATTTTACTGAAAGAGAACCGAACCCAACAGAGCCTTGGAGGGATGATGTAAGATGCAAACATCTGTATACGTCCTGTTTTCAATTGCACGGTGAGCATTCCAGTTTTTCAAGCTTTTAGTCACATTCCTCCACAGCTGTCAGTACACAATGAAAACGTTTCTCCCCGTCTTCTCTCAGCAGTGGAACCCCTGTGCAGACCCACACTTCCTCAACACTTCGGTGGGGGTGGGGGTGATATGTGATGGCAGGACTCAGCTTGAAGCTTCAGCAACAGGACTGGCCTGGCCTGGCCTGGCCTGGCATGGCATGGCATGGCCTGGCCTGGCCTGGCCTGGCATGGCCTGGCATAGCCTGCTGTGATCTCCTCTGACCGTGTCCTGCCATCTCTTCTGTCGTAGGTGCGACCCTTTTCGTACAGCTGACTCAACTCAGGAACTAAGTCCGAGTATTTAAGGCTGGAGGACGGGGGGCTGTGGTGCCAGAGAACATTTTGGATGCTGTGTTTGGGAGCTGCTTACTCCTGCTCTTTGGAGAGGAGTGTGTTTGGTGATTTAGCCTTTTGATTTACTTTTCTGCTTTGTTTTTTACTGGTTATAGCAGTTTGTCAGTCTCTTTTAGTTTAATAAGTAGTACAAATATTAAAGAAAAACCTTTAACACGGACACTTTTTGTTACTTTCCAGATCCCCTGGACCTTTTCAGGGAATGTATCCCTGTCTTCTATACAGCCTGTGGTAGTCCGTGTGACAGAGGTCTTCAGCTGCCTGGGCCCCTCTGTGACTCCAGGTTACTGCATTCCTCGTTTGCTAATCTTTCTTGGTTCAGTAAATCTGAAACCTTTGTTTCCGCCTGATCAGCATTAACTTTCCTTTGTCTGTTTTTCTCAGGAGCCTCATTTGTTCTGGCCAACAATCACATCCTCAAACACGGACTGTGAAGATCTGAATGTGGGAGGTTCCTGTTATGTTAATAAAAACAAGATGCACACTTGATGTCGCCTCACTGATCACTAGTAAAAACAACTCATTCTAATTTGAGGGGGTAGGGACAAATAAGTAAATACTTCAGCCTACTCCTTTTCAAACAAATAATGGAATGATATTTTGTAATGATTGTGAAGGCACATGTTTGAAATGTTTGAAATAAAAATGAACTGAACTGAACTAATTTAGCCTAATCTTTGCCAATTTTAAACCCATGTGGAAACTGGATGTCGTAGTTGTGCAGAAACAAACGGAGCTCACAAACTTTTGCCTACAACTATGTGTTCAAGAAGCTCATCTATCAGACTCAGAATAAGAAACTCAAACAACATTTAGTAGCACATTAGGATGGTGTTTGCAGAGGCTGTCCCAAGTTTTATTGTTTTATTACATTTCTCTCCCTCGCTTCTTCTGTCCTCTTTCCTTTTGTTCTTTCTTCAGCCCCTCTCATTTGTCTCCTGCTTACAAAGCATACTGAACTCGTGCTTTTTTCTCTCTTTTTTCTCCATATAACAGGATTATACAGTATAGTTTAATCAACTGATGTTTTTTTCTTTTTGCTCAGCCAAACAGGATTATAGATTCCATAGCAGATTCATCTGCAGCTTCTGATGCATCTGCTTTAGCCAAAGGTAGTGATGTCAGAATGCAAACAGCACTCACAGCAACACAAACACACTGGAGTGCTGAACATGCTCGGTGCACGCTGCTCATGTCTCATGTAGTTTAACATTTGTGTGTTTCCAGGCAGTTCTTGATGCTGAGCTGTCCCAGCAGGCAGTGCTGGTGGTTACCAACTGTTGAGATTCAAATTTGTGATGCTTGTTGGAGCCAAATCCATCCCATGATAAGCAAGTTGTGCAAGACGTCAGTTTCAAGGTAAAAGAAAAACTGTGCCATTAATCAGTGACGTGGCTGTACACAATTCATTTGGTTTATTCACTGAAATGACTGATTTAGTGATATACTGGCAAACATACTGGAATGAATGGTTTCTGTGCTTTTTACTACAAGCCACACATTCATTCACTCTGTATACACTTTCTTCTTGTCACGCACACACCCTTCAATGGATGCATCAGCAACACTAATATGTTGCTCAAGGACACGTTGACATGCGGACTGGATTAAAGAAAATCAGCCTTCGATTCAGTAGATGACCTGATATACCTCCTGAGCCACAGCCACTCCGGCTGAAGTCCCAACATTTCAGAAAATGCAGATAAATATGTGATAAAGAGAATATCGAGGGAAACAAGAGTAAAGTAAGAAGATTTTAACAACAGCAAAGCTTTCAAAGGAGAAGCAAAACAGGGAGAGACTGAATGCAGGGACCTGAGGTTTGACAGCGCTGTAAAAGTCTTCACCGACACATCATTTATTCATCTGTTGGACAGAGAAGCTGTTTGAACCTTCCTAATGTTTAAAAATAATATTGTTTGGCCTTGCCACAGAAGATGGGAACTGTTATGAACTGTTAAAGCTGGAAGTGCTAACACATCATCAAAGTCCCTCAAGTCTTTTTAGCAAGATGTTGATGGCCTTGGCTCAGAGGAAGAGGAGCACTTCAACCAGCAAAGAGTCCTTCCTCATTTTCTGCTCAATTATGTTTCACATGTAAATCTGGTTATTGAATTAATATCGATGCAAAATCAGTGTTCCCATCACCACCACCCAAACAAATAAATTAAAAAAATGAAAACAGAATTAAATAAATAATAGTAATAATTAATTTTACATTGTCTGTTTTATCCCGGTCACATGGGGCTGTAGCCTCTCCTGGCTACAGGAGGATGGGTACGCTAGCAAAGGTTGTCAGTCCATCACATCTAACAAAGAAAGTCTGCACCATGCATACTCACTACACATGTAGGAGTGGATTAAACTGGAAAAAAGAAGAAACGAGTACATGCAGACTTCACATAGAAAGGCCAACCATCAGGCTTTAACATTCCTGCTGTAATATGACAGCGCTATCCACCGACCCACAATCCAGCCAAGAATCTGTCATAATTATGGCAATTGCAAGAGTGCTATTATAAGGAGGGACACTCAGCAGAGCAGTGTTCATGAAGTCTTTTCCATAGGCAACGCAGCAGGCATGCAGCCTAACAGCAGACTTAAGCTGTGAATAACACAGGTCCTATAGAAAGATGCCTCAGTGTGGTACAGCTGTCGTCCTCCCCTGTCAGGAGGAAGTGTCTGGCAGTTTTCTATTCACACCATGCAGGCTCTGCTTCTCCTCTTGCCTCTCATCTCTTCCTGACTCGTCTTGACTTCCTGTCAAACTCAATGTCTGACAGCACTGACAGGTGCTGGAGAAGGCGAAAGTTCAGATCTTTCAGAAGTTCTTAATATACCTGCTCCATTTGTATGTTTAGGTCTGAGTACGCTGCAGGTTCATAAACCCTGTGGTAAACCCGCTACAACTCTAACCTACATTCTTCAACTGGTCTTAACTTTTTAGTTTTCGTGGAGTCATGTTTGGAATCTGAAAATATTTCAACATGTTTGTGTCATGATTGCCAAGTGCACAACAACTCCATAGAAGAGCAGGACATGTAACAGACAACTTTCATGATGAGCCGCAAATATAATTAGGATTGTACTGGGCACTAATAAAACAAATGCTTAAATCACAGGTTCACAGGGGTATTTATTGCCTCCAAGCGAATTTTGGTCAAAAGGAAGTTTCATATATCGAGAAAAGTATAAACTCATAAAATAAAACCTTTAGAAACTTCAGTTTTGCCAATACTAAGAATATAACTTCAGCAAAACCTTGGGACAGTCTCACAGGGGAAAGTTTGAACAGTTATAACAATCAGTAGCTCGATAGTAATTTTACTGTGCGAACAACATCTGCAGTGCTGTTTCAATGTTTCATAGGAATCTAACGGACTCATTTTCAAACATTTTTGTGGAAGACACACAAAGGCCAACTCAGAAAGGGACAATGCACACCTCCATTTATGTGTTTTATAAGTGAAATCTGTCATTCAGCAGTTCCTGTGATTGCATTGTCCAGTTCAAGGCACCTTGCATAGCACTCGCATTTCTTTCTTTGCAATAAACTCTAACATATAACTCGTCAGACAACCTCACATAATGATCACACTGTCTCTGGCTGAGGTCCAGTGCTGCTGTGAAGATGTTGGATTTCAGCCTGGTGGGCACAATGTTAGCATTACTGAAAGGATGACACACTTTCACTGTTTCTGGATAAAGTTTTGTTTTGAGCTTCTTTTATTTGCTTATTTGATTTGTAATACTGGTTGTTGGTTGTGGCAGCATGTGCTGTTGTATTCCTTTCTATTAACTATGACCTTCAAATCTTTTCCAATAAGTTACAACATCAAGAAACTGCCTGAAAGAAAGAAAAATGAGAATATGATATCTCAGCTTTGAGCATGAATGTGTTACCCCTGCAGGGGACTAGTGGCCTGTCCATGGCCCACTGTACACAGCAAATTCAAAAGTGTTAAATGTTTTGGTGTTAATAGTCTTCTTGCAAAAGTAGAGTTAATTTTACTCTAAGCAGAGTCACATTCTTTTAATGTAACTCTGAGGTGTAAAATGATAGTAGTTAAAATCGAGTGTTAAAAATGAGTGTTTCTCTGTCAAATCTGGAGGTGTTACAATGGAAACATTAACTCTTGACCTCTTAACTCTGAACTCCTACAGGGGCTATGACACCAACAGAGTAAATTCACAGACTCCGCCCCCAGCACGGCTCCAATCGAAGCTGAAGTGAAGCCGTTTCAGAACATTTTGCTCTACATATTTGAGTTGTTTGCCATGCTTGGTAAGTCATTTTTCAAACATTGTTTCAATTGTTATTATGAGCTTTTACTTCTGTGGCTCTTTGGAGTTGAGACAAAGCTGTGTGAAAGGCATTAGCCATGTTGCTCGCTGATAGCATAATATTCTGTTTTAGCTAGCTGAAAGGTATTGTTTGCGGGCAAATACCACAGCCTTGAAAAAAGCTTGCATGTGAATTTTCAGTCAAACTTTTGGTCAAATACACCTAAAACAATGTCTAGAATGTGAAATGTTGGTATAATGGTGCTACTTGAAGCCTGAAAACGATCGCCCATAAAAAAAAACGAGCAAACAGCAGTAGCTGACGTCCTGACTGGGTTCTACACTCAGAAAAATAAAGGTGCCAACTGGAACCAAAAGTGGTTCTTTAGACTGATGCCATAGAAGAACCTTTTTTGGTGCCACAAAGAACCTTTCAAACAATGGTTCTTTGAAGAACCATTTCTTTCAGTGGTTCATTGAAGAACCTTTAAAGGTGCCCCAAAGAACCATCAAGAAATGGTTCTTTGGGGCACCTTTAATGGTTTTTCAAAGAACCTTTTTAAAAATGGTTCTTTAAAGAACCATTTTTAAAAAGGTCCTTCAAATGGTTCTTTAAAAGAACCATTTTAAAGAACCTTTTTTGAGTGGTTCTTTAAAAAAACATTTTAAATCTTTCAAAATAAAATGCATCATAAATTGAATTTGAGTAGGGTAAAAATAAATACGAGCACAGCATAGACATATATTAATGGTTTATTGTCATTTTGTAGTTACCAAAAGACAAAAAGGCATTTTAACCCTCAGCACAACATCACTACTAATACATGTCACATATTAGTGTTTTAAACAGTAATAATTAAATATATTTGCTATACTATAAATAAATATATATATAAATACTATAGCTACAGATAACACAACAATACATGTATTGTTTAATTAATAAAACATCAGAAAGTGATAAAACACATTAGAAATAGCAATAGCTTCATAACAGACCAATAAATCAACACATTTTCATCAGCAGATGTTTGCATGTTCAGTAAAAATATTTCAACAACAAGTTTATGATTAAAATGATCAATGAACTTTAGCATTACGCTATGTAATGTACGTTTCATGTTGTACTCATGGTCCTTTGTTAGTCCAGTTTAGGATAATGTCTCTGACGTATGTTTCATATCAAATACAGGGAGTGCAGAATTATTAGGCAAATGAGTATTTTGTCCACATCATCCTCTTCATGCATGTTGTCTTACTCCAAGCTGTATAGGCTCGAGAGCCTACTACCAATTAAGCATATTAGGTGATGTGCATCTCTGTAATGAGAAGGGGTGTGGTCTAATGACATCAACACCCTATATCAGGTGTGCATAATTATTAGGCAACGTCCTTTCCTTTGGCAAAACGGGTCAAAAGAAGGACTTGACAGGCTCAGAAAAGTCAAAAACAGTGAGATATCTTGCAGAGTGATGCAGCAGTCTCAAAATTGCAAAGCTTCTGAAGCGTGATCATCGAACAATCAAGCGTTTCATTCAAAATAGTCAACAGGGTCGCAAGAAGCGTGTGGAAAAACCAAGGCGCAAAATAACTGCCCATGAACTGAGAAAAGTCAAGCGTGCAGCTGCCAAGATGCCACTTGCCACCAGTTTGGCCATATTTCAGAGCTGCAACATCACTGGAGTGCCCAAAAGCACAAGGTGTGCAATACTCAGAGACATGGCCAAGGTAAGAAAGGCTGAAAGACGACCACCACTGAACAAGACGCACAAGCTGAAACGTCAAGACTGGGCCAAGAAATATCTCAAGACTGGTTTTTCTAAGGTTTTATGGACTGATGAAATGAGAGTGAGTCTTGATGGGCCAGATGGATGGGCCCGTGGCTGGATTGGTAAAGGGCAGAGAGCTCCAGTCCGACTCAGACGCCAGCAAGGTGGAGGTGGAGTACTGGTTTGGGCTGGTATCATCAAAGATGAGCTTGTGGGGCCTTTTCGGGTTGAGGATGGAGTCAAGCTCAACTCCCAGTCCTACTGCCAGTTTCTGGAAGACACCTTCTTCAAGCAGTGGTACAGGAAGAAGTCTGCATCCTTCAAGAAAAACATGATTTTCATGCAGGACAATGCTCCATCACACGTGTCCAAGTACTCCACAGCGTGGCTGCAAGAAAGGGTATAAAAGAAGAAAAACTAATGACATGGCCTCCTTGTTCACCTGATCTGAACCCCATTGAGAACCTGTGGTCCATCATCAAATGTGAGATTTACAAGGAGGGAAAACAGTACACCTCTCTGAACAGTGTCTGGGAGGCTGTGGTTGCTGCTGCACGCAATGTTGATGGTGAACAGATCAAAACACTGACAGAATCCATGGATGGCAGGCTTTTGAGTGTCCTTGCAAAGAAAGGTGGCTATATTGGTCGCTGATTTGTTTTTGTTTTGTTTTTGAATGTCAGAAATGTATATTTGTGAATGTGGAGATGTTATATTGGTGTCACTGGTAAAAATAAATAATTGAAATGGGTATATATTTGTTTTTTGTTAAGTTGCCTAATAATTATGCACAGTAATAGTCACCTGCACACACAGATATCCCCCTAAAATAGCTCAAACTAAAAACAAACTAAAAACTACTTCCAAAAACATTCAGCTTTGATATTAATGAGTTTTTTGGGTTCATTGAGAACATGGTTGTTGTTCAATAATAATATTCCTCAAAAATACAACTTGCCTAATAATTCTGCACTCCCTGTATATGTCATATCAAAACAAGCCCACACCTGCAGTTGTTTCAGTTTTTCACTGGTGTTTCCTGTCAGCTGGTCAACCTCACATCCATATCAGCCAACCAAATGACAAGTTCCTCCCTTTGTGCTTCAAATCCCTCCCACTCTGAGACAAGGAGCTGAAAGAGATCGAGAAAAGAGTCAATTATAAAGAATAGAAAAGTGAAACCCTCCTCAGAAGGTCTGACTCGCATACCTGCAGTTGACCTGTGATGGACTCCAGTTTGGCGTTCACGTCATCCCTCGCCGATGCCAGCAGCCGAGTCTGCAGGGTGCCCTGGAAGAGCTGAGTTAATGTTCGACTCCTCCTGGTCAGGCTCTCCAGCTGGATGATCCGAGGTCTCGCCGCTGCCTCTGAACACAGAAACACAAATTGCATCTGAAGCAGGAGGTGCAGATTTTTTTGCTATTCTTTTCTAAATCCAGGCTTGATCACGTGGAGGTATTTGGAAAACTTTTTTGGCCAGCGGACAACTGTTGTCTTGCAGAAAGTCAAATCAAACATATGCGATACACAATCAATTCACAAGAACACATAAAAAAAATAAGTCCAGTTCTTGCCTGATTTCAAGTGAAATCTGCATCAAAACAGGGTGACAGAAGTAAAACGAGAGCACAAAGCCTCACTTTGTACAAGCCTGCTATTACAGTTCTCCTCTATGCAGACGACTTTCCTGTTTTCAAGGCACAACTTGGATCTGCTGTACGAATCTTATGGATACACACTAAATGAAACAATAGTGTGCATGACTCCAGATTCTGATCCCTCATCCTAATATGGTCCCAACATAGCAACAGCAATAAAGAAAATGTTGAGGCTTCAAAATACAAAGTCCATAAACCAATGGCTGACATGGGTTTTATCATAAGGGTGATAAATATACAAATTTCAGTCTGTCTTAGAGATTTGATGTTCATTTACCTGCAGATGCACTATACGTACCTGCTCCATGGTTTTTCACAACATTTTGCACATCACTATTTAATACAGGAAGTAGGTGAACTAAAACAAGTCATCTTTCTTTGTGAGAGGACCATATTAATGAAACCAACCTCAATGACATCATAGGGATCCCTAAAGATGCTCCTGCTGCTTTTCTTCCTCCTCATCCTAAGCTTCCTTCTCCTTGTCCTCGCCTTCCATCCAATTGTAATTCAACCTAATTGTGTTTCTCCCCCTCCTCTTCCTCATTTTGTTGGAGCTGTGAACACAATTAATGTGAATCTGGATTAATTTGTGCAAACAAGAAAAATCTACAGCTTTTTGGTCAGAGGTGCTCTTGTGATTTAAGCCGGGTAGAGTAGATTTATGTGTTGATGCTACCTGCTTCAGCTCTGGCTGCTGAGTGATATTTACACCCTGGCTGGATTACAAACTTTAACCATGTGCTGAACTTTGGCCCAGCGTTGATACCTCTTGTTAGTATAACGACCTCTTCTTAGCTTGTATGTATGATGTATGATGGTGGATAAATGAAATATACAAAAAAATTAACTATATTACAAAAGAACATCTACCTTGGAAACATCAAATGACCGGAGCATAACTTGTCAACTAGTCCGAAACTAAGTTATGCAGGAACAGTCAAAGACACACCTTCTCATGTCACATTTCTATTCATTTCTATATAATTCGATTAGACAATAAAGAGTTATCTAATCGAATTATTCATTCAAAACTCTTATGCATAGCTGTATTTTATACAGCTCATACAGAATTCAAGGTACAGGTTCATGTGAGTATTTAATGTACGGCTCAGATCTACAGAATTTCAAGAGTTTCTAGAGCAGACACAGAGCTCACGTCACAACAGGCTTCAGGCGCCATTTTAGTGACTTTAACAATATATTACATTTTAATTTCGGTCTAGCTGACATTAGGTTATGTACGCAGCACGCAATTGAACCACATATTTTAGAAGCCAAAGGTTCAAATTAGCTGGGAGCAGCTTCACTTAATTATAACAGTGGTTTTGTTAGGAAAACCGTTGGATACTAAATTGCGTTGACCTCAACGGCTAACGTATCTAGCTAATCGCTACTGTTAGCACAACATTAACAGCAAGCTACAATGACGAGTAACAAAAACAAAACAGTAATAAGGTTTTAATGAAAATGTTTTACCTTTTCTAACAATCCCAGAATCCACAGCTTCAAAGTCCAGCAGGTACTGAAGACTGTTATCTGTTTCGCTGTCACAGTCCGTGAGTTTTTTTTTCCCGAAGGTCAAGGCCCGCCGCTCGCACACTCTGTCTGCGCATGCGCATCCCAACGACTGACCCCCTCCGTCCGCTCCCGGGAGGTTACAGTATGACCTGTTCTGACGTCACTCTCTCTCTCCCTGTCATTTATTTGGCTCGAAACACATATTAACAAATTGCTCAGTGATGAACAACTACTCAGATCATTTACCTAAGCTGTGCTTTGTCAAAACGAAGTGTGTGTTCATTACACTGACATTCTGTCCTGCAATTGTTATTTACTTGTATTTTATAATTTGACTTTACATACTGCTGGGTGGTTTGTAAAGTTTACAATAACTAGTATTATCATTATGCTATATTTTCAAAAATATATAATAATCTCAAAAGTAATGCCTTGGAGTAGAAAATAGTAATGCTTTATTAAAATTTAAAACTAAAGTACAGTATTTGAATGTGTGTATCTATTGTTTGCAAATATTTCTAACTTTTATTTGAATATTCAGTTTCCTACCATCTTCTCTTAAAGGGTAATTGCCAGGTATCCCGCCCTTCCCCTTCGCACACACATGCACACAAAGAAAACACACAGTATAATTCACAGCCTCATTATAGTGAATAAATATTTATGCCATTTACACCATCAAACTTAGATTGCTAAAGATGAAGAACCTTTTGTTCTTTAAAGAACCATTTGTTATAGCTGAAGAACCATCCACAAAATAAAAAGGTTCTTTGACGTATGATGGTTCTTTAAAGAACCATGAAGACATCTGAAGAACCACTTAAGAACCATAATTTTTCTGAGTGTACGTTAGCATAGATCCCTCCAGAGTTTTGTGCACACGGTTTAGGTAAAAATTAAAAAGGTTGAGGTTTTACATTTAGTTCAGTATTACCTGTTGCCTGTGTCCTTGTCTTTTGGGAAAATACTTTACACCAGTAATGGCTCAAAGAGGATTCCTTTTTTTTTTTTTTACTGTGCTGCAATTGTTTACTGGATTATTTGTGCCATTAATTAGTGTCAACTAATTTTTATTCAATCTCCGCACAGGATATGCTTGTGAAGATGGAATATGGGGGAGAGCAGAAGTGCGTTGAAGTTCCACAAAGGGATGAATGAAGGACATGCATATTGTATTGAAGAAATAAGTGATGAGAATGCTGTTATTTGCATTTACCATGTCAGACCTTTTGATAAGCAAAATTCTAATGAAAGTGAGAACATGTATACTGTTACATCTTTCAGAAAATGTTTTGAAATTGTGCTGCACAGTTCAGAATAAATGTTTTTCAAAAACATTGCGTCTTTTTAGTAAATGTTTATTTCCAAAAGAAATTTCTAGAAGTTCAGAACAGTAAAATTCCCGCTTTTTACACAGCAAAATCTCCAGTGTTAAATTAACACTGGGGAGTGTCTATATGGGTCCACACCTCTGAGTGTTAAATACAACACTGTTGAGTGTTAAATTAACACTTTTGACAGTGTTATATGTTTAAAAGTAACCTAGTCAGTTTTGAAGATTAACAAAGACTAACACTGAGCAGTGCTGATTTTCTAACACTGGAATATTTCTAACATTTTGAGTTATTTTCCAGTGTTAGAAAATCAGCACTGCTCAGTGTTAGTCTTTGTTAATCTTCAAAACTGACTAGGTTACTTTTAAACATATAACACTGTCAAAAGTGTTAATTTAACACTGGAGATTTTGCTGTGTAGAATGAATTAGAAGATAACTCTTACGTAGTTAAACTAAAATACTCTTTGAGAGTTAATATATAAACTCTTAACACCAAGTGTTAAATTATCAACTCCAGACAGATTTGGTGTTTAACACTAAATCAGAGTTAACGTACCAACTCTCCAAAAAGAGTTAAATTAACACTCTCTGGTGTGGACCCATATAGACACTTTAATAGTGTTGAAATCAAATCCGACAGTGTTAATTTGGACATGCTGGATTTGCTGTGATACCCAGACTTTTGTCCTGTGACAGCTGGGATAGGCTCTGGGGTTTCACATATCTTGCCTGAGCTGGATCAGCAGTTTTTTTAAATGGCTGGAAGCTTCAAAACTGAGGAGTGCTTACCCTGGGTTGAGGTGGAGGTGCTGCCCCCACAGAACAGCTGAAATATCCTGGGATTTTGTGTGGAGGAAAAGTGCAGAGGGAGACTAACAGATGGATCGGCACAGTGTCTGCAGTGACCTCAGAGTTTATCCCAAATGGGTGGTTTAAACACCCTATCACCAAGTAGAAGTGTTGCTCCTTGTCTTTGAAGGCCAGCTGTAGTGGTTCCAGGACACCTCGTCTGTGAGGTGCCTTGGAGGTGCTGGAGGGATTATATGTGGTGCCCAGCTTGGGAATGTCTCCGGGAATGTCCTGGCATCTTTGCTTTGAGTCCTGCCCCCACAACCTGGACACTGATAAGCTGGATGGATGGATGGATGGATGGAGGATGGATGAATGAATGATGGATGATGGATGGAGGATGGATTGATGGATGATGGATGGATGAATGAATGATGGATGGATGGATGGATGGATGGATGGATGGATGGATGGATGGATGGAGGATGGATGGATGGATGATGGATGATGGATGGATGGATGGATGGATGGATGGATGGATGGATGGATGATGGATGATGGATGGAGGATGATCCTGAGCCTGAGCCTGAGGTTGGGAAGAGTCCCACAGCTCTGGAAAACCTCCTGTGTTGTACCAGTGCCAAAGACTTCACGCCCCAAGGACCTCAACAGCTACAGGCCGGTGGCTCTGACATCCCACCTGATGAAGACCCTGGAGCGGTTGGTCCTGGCTCAGCTTCGGCGCCTAACAAGCTCATCACTGGACCCACTTCAGTTTGCCTACCAGCCTGGCATTGGAGCGGATGATGCCGTCATTCACCTCCTACATCGTTCCCTCGCTCACCTGGAGACCGCTGGAAGCACTGTGAGAATCATGTTCTTTGATTTCTCCAGTGCCTTCAACACCATTCTTCCCTCAGTTCTAAAGGACAAGCTGGTGAACTCTGGAGTGGAGCATCACCTCACTACCTGGATCCTGGACTACCTCACCGACCGACCACAGTATGTGAGGACTCAGGGCTGTGTGTCGGACAGGGTCGTCTGCAGTACGGGGGCCCCACAGGGAACGGTTCTGGCTCCGTTCCTCTTCACCATCTACACTGCAGACTTCTCCCACAACTCCACCCAGTGCTTCCTGCAGAAGTTCTCTGATGACTCTGCAATAGTCGGCCTCATCACTGATGGGGACGACAAGGAGTACAGAGGTCTGACTCAAGACTTTGTGGACTGGTGCCAGCTGAACTACCTCCAGATCAATGCCAGTAAAACCAAGGAACTGGTGGTAGACTTCCGCAGGCACAAGCATTCTCCACTGCAACCACTGAACATCCAAGGTATGGACATTGAGGCTGTGGACAGCTACAGGTACCTTGGTGTTCATCTGAACAACAGACTGGACTGGACTCATAACTCAGACGCCCTCTACAGGAAAGGGCAGAGCAGGCTGTACCTGCTGCGGAGACTCAGGTCGTTTGGGGTGGAGGGCCCACTCCTGAAGACCTTCTATGACTCTGTTGTGGCTTCTGCTATCTTTTATGGCGTGGTCTGCTGGGGCGGCAGCATCTCTGCTGGGGACAGGAAGAGACTGAACAGGGTGATCCGAAGGGCCAGCTCTGTTCTAGGATGCCCTCTGGACCCAGTGGAGGTGGTGAGTGACAGGAGAACGGCGGCTAAGCTGTCATCCCTGATGGACAACGTCTCCCACCCCATGCAGCAGACTGTGACAGCACTGAGCAGCTCCTTCAGTGGGAGACTGCGGCACCCACGGTGTGGGACGGAGAGATTTCGCAGGTCTTTCCTCCCCACTGCTGTCAGACTCCATAATAAAGACTTTAACTGATCAAGCACACACATCCATACATATGCAATAATACTAAGTGCAATAATCCTTTCTGTCATCGTTGTATTTTTACTCAGTTGTATATAGTATTTGTATTTGTATTCTATTTTTATCTTATTGTATATTTATTTTATTTTATTCTACTGTATATAGTATTTTATTTTATTCTATTCTGTACAGTTGTGTACTGTATTTATTCTTATTGTATTCTAATTTTTGCCTCATAACTTTTGCACTGTCCACTTCCTGCTGTGACAAAACAAATTTCCCACATGTGGGACTAATAAAGGTTATCTTATCTTATCTTATGATGGATGGATGGATGGATGGATGATGGATGGATGGATGGATGGATGGATGGATGGATGGATGATGGATGGATGGATGGATGGATGGATGGATGATGGATGGAGGATGGATGGATGAATGATGGATGGATGGATGATGGATGGATGGATGGATGATGGATGGATGATGGATGGATGGATGGATGGATGATGGATGAATGATGGATGGATGAATGATGGATGGATGGAGGATGGATGGATTGATGAATGGATGGATGAATGATGGATGGATGGATTGATGGATGATGGATGGATGGATGGATGGATGGATGGATGATGGATGGATGGATGATGGATGGATGATGGATGGATGGATGGATGGATGATGGATGAATGATGGATGGATGAATGATGGATGGATGGAGGATGGATTGATGGATGATGGATGGATGAATGATGGATGGATGGAGGATGGAGGATTGATGGATTGATGGATTGATGGATTGATGGAATGATGGATGGATGGATTGATGGATGATGGATGGATGGATGGATGGATGGATGATGGATGGATGGATGATGGATGGATGATGGATGGATGGATGGATGGATGATGGATGAATGATGGATGGATGAATGATGGATGGATGGATGATGGATGGAGGATGGATTGATGGATGATGGATGGATGAATGATGGATGGATGGAGGATGGAGGATTGATGGATTGATGGATTGATGGATTGATGGATGGATGGATGGATGGATGGATGGAGGATGGATGGATGAATGATGGATGATGGATGGATGATGGATGGATGAATGATGGATGATGGATGGATGGATTGATGGATGATGGATGGATGGGTGGATGGATGGATGGATGGATGGATGGATGGATGGAGGATGGATGGATGGATGAATGATGGATGGATGGATGGATGGATGGATGATGGATGGAGGATGATGGATGGATGGAGGATGGATGGATGGATGAATGATGGATGATGGATGGATGGATGGATGGATGGATGGATGGATGATGGATGATGGATGGAGGATGGATGGATGGATGAATGATGGATGGATGGATGGATGAATGATAGATGGATGATGGATGGAGGTTGGATGGATGGATGGATGGATGAATGATGGATGATGGATGGATGAATGGATGGAGGATGATGGATGGATGGATGGATGGAGGATGGATGGATGGATGAATGATGGATGATGGATGGATGGATGGATGGATGGATGGATGGATGGAGGTTGGATGGATGGATGGATGATGGATGATGGATGGAGGTTGGATGGATGGATGGATGGATGAATGATGGATGATGGATGGATGAATGGATGGAGGATGATGGATGGATGGATGGATGGAGGATGGATGGATGGATGAATGATGGATGATGGATGGATGGATGGATGGATGGATGGATGGATGGATGGATGGATGATGGATGATGGATGGAGGATGATGGATGGAGGATGAGGGAGGATATTTTACTATTTTGACAGCAGCGTACTTGATATAGCAGTTTACAAATGTAGAACTTTCCATGCAGTCATACATGAAATAATAAAGCATGTATGGCACAAAATCAGTGCTGTCCACAAGGCCTGCACTGTTTGTATATTCATTTATTGATAAAGCAACATCAGGTATTACGCTTCTAAGTGATGCTGATGCAAATGGATGAAGGTCATGTTTGTTTAAAAAAATGTGTGAGGGTAAAAACATCAGTGTCAGAAGGAATGATGTCACCTGAGTGCGTGTTAGATGGCTGAACACTGATTCTTAAATAATAAACTTCACAGTGCGTGTGCATGCGTGCATGTGTGTATGCATGTGTGCGTGCATGTGTGTGTGCATGGACAGCGGTTCCTGAAAAGTCGCAGGATCAGAGTAATTCAACCTGGCAGAAACACAAAAGACTACATCAGGGGTGTCACACTCAGTTTAACTAAGAGCCACACGGGGAAATGAGAATCACATCAAGACACAAGACATTTATAATTTATTGAAATGAATTGATTTAATAAAAAATGAAAGTCTAATATAGCCTTTAATTGTAGTCCACAACCGGTAGCCCATAATCGGTTCAAAGAGATGAACCAGGAAACAACTGTGTGTTTAAGAATACGACAGCTAGGATGAGACAATTAAACCAAATGTGTCCTCATGTAAAAACAAATCTTTCTTATCCATCTGTATGAACTGTATTAGATGATAATGCATCAGTTGTTCCATTTAGTTGGCTCATTACAAAAAACAGAAAATTTGTTCCAGAACAGGAAAAGTGTGTAACTCCTGCTGAACGTCAGGCTGAGCCTGCTGCGTTGGCTTGCACGTGACAGATCAGCTATTCTGTAGAAAAATAAAGATTATTGAATTATCTCTGATTATGTATTATGTTCAGTCCCACCCTCTGGCATTAACATCAGCACAAACAGTGGCGGTCCTAGCCTGTTTGGCGCCCTGGGCGAGCACTCCCTCTGTGTCGCCCGTATCAAAAACCGCTACTGTCCATGATTCAGCATCTCTGGTGGGTTTGGGTTTCAAACACACAGTGACAACATAAATGATGTTCTCTGAAAGTGGAAATTGTTTAGGGCAAATGATTATACTGGTCTATATTTAGACGGCATAAAGATGTGTCCAACTCCCAGCTTGATCTAAATGTTCTGCCTTCAGCATCAGCTTTTCTCTTTGGTGTGATTTTGTGTTAGCTGCCTTCTTTTCATTGCAGGTGCTTGAGATATGTGCTGACACCACTGTGCCAACATCAGCTACAGCTAAGTAGAAATTTATTGATAAGTTAAAGGCTAAAAAATTGGTAATGGCCTGATTTGGATTGACCGCCTTCATTTTGATACTTGATATATTTTTAGGTGAAATAAAAGCTAGAGCAACTTCACAAATGTACTGCAAAAACATCATACGATCACCCCTCATTTACATGTCATTTAAGTGTCAAAATACAATTTTCAATGCAATATTTTGTGCCAGTCGACTTGTTAAAATCGGGTAAATTGCCATCCATTTATCCAGCTGTCGTATAAAGACATGACAGGAGGGAAAATTTAACAGCTCCAGAAAAAGTAAAGGCTCAGAACAAACAGACACAGAGAGAGTAAAGAAGCAAAAAGCTGTGTTAATATTCAGTTTTGTTTTTGGGGGCTAAAAAAAACGGTGCGCTCATGTAATTAAAAGGGTTAAAACCCCCGAAATATAATTAAAACTTTACATGAATATTTCAGGGAGAAGTAGTTTTAAAAGACTGGCTAATTTAAAATGAAAAAAAATATGAATATATAATTTTTTATAGCACTTTTTGGGGAATTGTCCTTAGGCATAAAGGTGGATGCATTTTTTTTTAAATGTGCTCCTGCACAAAAAATAATAATGAATGTTGGTGCCAATCTTTGGCTCATCTAAAGGCCTAATTATAATAACAATCAAATATTACTTCAAATGTATTTTATGGAAAATATTTAAGTTTGTATTTTTTTTTCTGTTAAAAAACAGGGCGCTCATGTACACAAACTGGTATTTAAAGGGTTAAAACAATGAAAATATAATTAAAACTTGACATGGATATTTTAAGCAGAAGTAGTTTTAAAAGATTGACTAATTTAAAGTAGAAAAAAATATTGATATATAACATTTTTAGAGCACTTTTGGGGCGGGACCATTTTTGGTCCTGAGGTTCACGAAAGGATGGGATTTTGAGGTTCTACCAAGGTTAATAATGTCTGTGGTGGGCTCAGCTTCTCTCTCCGGTGCCCTGCACGCAACAAAAACATGTGAAGGAAAGTCAGTAATGTCAGCTCCGTTCATTACTGTGCTGTCTGCTTTACAATGACATCCTTTAATGGTTAAACAAAACGTTTTGAAATTCTAGTGGCTTTAATGCTGTTTAACCACCAGCTTCACGAGCCGGGTTCATATGAAGTCCAGGTCAGAGTTGGTGGACAGCTCCATTGTTTTTAGCCCCAGGATATCTGTGACCTTCCTGTGCAATTGAGTGAAATGTGCTCAATCACATTTGACTGTAACAGGCTGGTTCAGAGATCCTCTCAGCTCTGCCGAAATCTGATCTTTATCTTCTTTGTTATCTTGATAGGAACAGAATATGCACAGACCCTTTGTAGGAGCTCCAACACAGCACGCTACAAAGCAACAGCAAGTTCCTCTGCACAGAGTCTGGCTTAATACCTTATAGAGTGCATTATGCTATGAGTTAGACCTTTCAGCAAACTGTCTCGTTCTCATTTCTAGAGTTCACATTACTCATACAGCATGTTCATAACACGGGTCTGAACTTGGGCTGAATTTGCTACTCCTGGGAAGATCGCTGCACTCACACACCTGAAGCTTCTGAAACTGTCAAACCTTTCTGCTGACAATAATCACAATATATGTGATTAGCAGCGCCTGGCCACCCTCTTAATTCCTGTTGAAGAAACAAAGGTGCACTTAGTTTTTAGGACTGTGTGGAGACGTGTGAGGACTTTTCTTGCGATCGTATATGAGCGATGTAAACGGCTCAGATCCCCATCGACACAAACATGACTTAGAAAAACAAAATATAATGAAATGAGCTTTCCAAATGCACAAAAATAACATTCACAGTGATTTCATTCTCTATCTCATGAACTCTAAAATTCATTAATAAATGTTTATCAGTGCAGATAGGCAGCTTGTTTGTTTAGCTTCCTCCAGCAAATCCAATGCATCTATCCACAGCAGCTATTCTACAGGACTCAGAGACACATGTCCATATTTATCAAGTGGAAAGGAAGCTTCACTGAGCTTTGTACATCATGTGTCTGCGTGACTGGCTGCTGCAGCCAGGCTGATGAGGACGATGCTGCAGCAGACGGTGGATAACAAACGCCTCGGCCTGTCTCTCTTTTAAACCACCTTGTTCTTTGTAATGAGGGAGAGTGCGGTAAGTTATTCCTCCTCTATGTTTGCTTTTTATGTTTCATTTCTAGATTTTCTTTTTATTGATTTCTCCTCTTTAATTTGTTATTCTGTCTGCAAGAAGCTAAAATAAATAGAGCCATAAACAACAGAAGAAAAGAGAAAAGCAATAAAATTACAAATGGGTGAAAGTGTCTCTTTTTTAATACTGACAGAGACCTGTTATATTTTTAATGTTACAACTCGTTCTCCTCATACTCTGCATTATTAAATGAACAACCTTGCAGATTCCTCTTTCGCTTGGAAAAAGGGGATGAATGTCAGCATAAATAATTTGTTTTTGGTGCTAATAAAATGGCTCAATTTGTGTGCACAGAACTGTGCTTTCATGTGAACGTAGTCTTAGTTTTAATGCTCATTTCTGCACAACTGATCAAATAAAGAAATGATCAAAGTTTTATTGGATTGTTTAATTTATTCATAAACAGCTGTGTGCAGGCAGGATTGGACCCAAACGCGAAATCACTTTGGTGAAACGTGAACTCAGAATACAGCTGAGAAAATAACACAAACTATACTGGGAGCACTACATACATGGGGAAAGACACAGGAAACGCACACAACTATGAGGGAGGACGCGACACAGGAGGGAGGAGACGCTGACGTAAATACGCAGAAGGATAACGAGGGGAGTGAGGACACATGGGGAACACAGCTGACGTTAACATGACGCCACAGGGGAAGCAAAACAAGACACGCTGAACATGAAAACACGAGACCTTCACAATAAAACAGGAAACTGGAGAACATGACACAGAAGTGGAGGAGAGGCAGGCGAGAGGGAGCGAGGGAACGTGACGGACTCGGGAAACATGGAATAAACCACAAGGAGGCGAAACGAGGCACGAGAACTCACACAAACACATAAACACAGACGCACAGAGAGCAGAAAGCGGAAATTACTAAATAATCAAGAAACTAAACCGCGACCATAAGAAACTCAAGACACAATAACCAGGCACTGAAACAAAGTTAAGACTAGCAAAGAGAACTTGTACACGGATCGTAATACAAAATGAGAAAAACTCAGCAATACTTCAAACGCTGGGTCACATGACCCAGGACCATGACAATTATTCATTTTTCTCTGACTTTAACCCACAGTCACTATAAAACACTGCTGTGAAAATCTCAATGTGTCAAATTCCAGCTTCTTCAGTTGGAGGTCAGACACCAAAATAATGATGCATTTCTGTTCAGTACAAGATAAAAACTCCGCCACTGGGATTCAAAATGAGATTAACCTTACAGATGTTAAAGCTCTCTCGCCGATAATATTGCTGTTTATTCAAAGCTGCTGCTGGGTTGTAATCACAGATAAGCTGACCTTTGGTGGTGAGGGGTAACCCATTCCAGCAGCTTCTCTGAAGTAGAAACACATCCAATCAAAAGTCGTGTTTTTGTTTTGTTCTGTTTTTGTGTTTAGTAAAACCTGTGACCAGCACTCGAGCTCATTAACACATCGTTTACTAAAATATCACTTTTAACACTGAAATGTATTCTTTTGTGCGCTTGTGTGCCAAGTATGGCTCTAATTCAGATTACACATAAAGTCAAGTATGGTCCAAACGCCTAATGTGTTGGTGCTCCATCCATGTGGGTGGAGATGACAGATGACAGCTATCAGCTGCGTCTGTTTTCAAAAGCCAATCATTGGCCTTCGTTTCTCATTCGAGGTTAAACATGCGATATAATCTGCTGATGTTAAATCTGGCGGGTGATATTTGGGGTTTTGTTTGTTTTATTAGTTTTGGACAAATCATTGTGGCTCAGACTGAAGTTAACCTTCATAACTGATTCATTTGACTCCTTTCTAATGTCTTACTGCAGTGCTGTCAGTATGTTTTGAAAATCTTTATGCCCTGATGAATAAATGTCTTATAGTTGTAACTAGTGTTGGTCAAGTTACTTGAAAAAAGTAATCAGTAACTAATTACTGATTACTTCCCCCAAAAGGTAATCCCATTACTTTACTGATTACTTTTTCAAAAGTGATTAATTGCTTAGTTACTTAGTTACTTTTTAAAAACACGATTTACAACCTGAGTAGGTGATAAAGTGATAGATCTTTCAGCCCAATTCTACTTTTTCTGCATAATCATCATACAAAATGTAATCAAATGGAAAAGTCTCTTTTTAAAACTTGTTTTATCAGTTTTAATCTTTTAACTTTATGCATCAAGCAAAAATTTAATTATCTGCAACATTCTGACTGGAATAAATTAGTTTAACATTTAAACCTATTTTCTGCACATTCCAGCACATAAAATAAAATATTTTGTGTGTTTACACTCAGTGTTTCAAATAGATGCAAGTAAAACACAGCAGAAAATAAATAAAGTCAAAGACTCAGCGGTCCTGTTGCTCTATTTTCACCTGTAAAGCAGGAGTGGGGTAGGCGGAGGTTTACCCTGGTGTAGGTGTGCCGCGGTCAGTGGAAGAATCCGCGAGTTTCTCTGTGAGTTTCGCATTACGTCGTAGCTACTCGGTGCTTGTTGGAAGTTTAGGGGTTTTTTCGCTGTAAAAAGAAGTTTTCTTCCCACGCACAGCGGACACTAATGTTTTTGTCACTTTTTATGGAATCAAACTCAAAGTAAGGTCAGTACTTCCACGCTTTAAACGCTGCACGCTCATACTCTCTCTGCACTCGATATATGATCCATTGTTGATCTGCACACAGCTGTTGTCACGAACATCGCACTCGCTTACGTCACTGTCATGAGACATTTTTGCAAAAAATCACGGTTTTAGTAACGCAGTAACGCAGCGTTACTACGGGAAGTAACGGTATTCTAATTACCATTTTTGCAATAGTAATCCCTTACTTTACTCGTTACTTGAAAAAAGTAATTGGATTACAGTAACGCATTTACTGCCCATCTCTGCTTGTAACAGATTATTCTGAATTAAAACTAATGTTCAAATGTTGCTGTGGTCGGGTTGCCCAAACTTAGTTTTAACCCCTGAGCGAACAAATAATAAGTATGAAAGTACAAAACTGGCATACGTGATAATGAGAAACACCAGATGAGTCAGCCTCTGCTCGCCATTAAAGACGGTGCCAGCACAGGTTCCACTTTTCAGACCCAGAGGATATAATCAGAGGTTATGATCAGAGGCAAACGTTTTCCGTTTATTATTTTTAGAATGAGAAAGAACATTTTCAAGACTTAACTTGAAGAAAAGGTTCAGCTTTATCCAATCTCAGTGGCGATTTACACTTTGTCTGGAGTGTGATAAACTCTGCTCACAGATTAGAGCAATTCTGTAAGTAAAACATCACTAAAGAAAAAAAAGTGACAGGAGTTTGAGAGTGATAATAAACTAGAGTTACACAACATGCAAGGACCAGATGCAAGAGAGAGAGACAAGAGGATATATAAAGAAAAATGAGTGCAGCCCTTGGATGGCAGATTTAAGGACCTTGTGCCTCAGTGCCAAAGTCACTGTGCCTGACAGTCATTCAGCTCACCTCTAAATTATTCTTTAGGGCTCTGGAGCTGTGGGGTGGAATAATAAGTCATCAGCTTTACCAGCAGCTGCAGATAGGGAGCCATTTTCAATTAAACAGTTTCGGCCTTAGTTGATATTCTGAAGTATTTTTTCTCTTTCTTGCATATTTTTTGTCTTTTATCCCGTGTATTCAAACACGTATCCCGTGTATTCAAACCTGTACCCCGTGTATTCGAACATGTATCCCGTGTATTCAAACATGTACCCCGTGTATTCAAACATGTACCCCGTGTATTCAAACATGTATCCCGTGTATTCAAACATGTATCCCGTGTATTCAAACATGTACCCCATGTATTCGAACATGTATCCCGTGTATTCAAACATGTATCCCGTGTATTCAAACATGTATCCCGTGTATTCGAACATGTATCCCATGTATTCAAACATGTATCCGTGTATTCAAACATGTATCCCGTGTATTTAAACATGTATCCCGTGTATTCGAACATGTATCCCGTGTATTCGAACATGTATCCCGTGTATTCAAACATGTATCCCGTGTATTCAGACATGTATCCTATGTATTTAAACATGTATCCCGTGTATTTAAACATGTATCCCGTGTATTCAAACATGTATCCCGTGTATTCAAACATGTATCCTGTGTATTCGAACATGTATCCCGTGTATTCAAACATGTATCCCGTGTATTCAAACATGTATCCCGTGTATTCAAACATGTATCCCGTGTATTCGAACATGTATCCCGTGTATTCAAACATGTATCCCGTGTATTCAAACATGTATCCCGTGTATTCAGACATGTATCCTATGTATTTAAACATGTATCCCGTGTATTTAAACATGTATCCCGTGTATTCAAACATGTATCCCGTGTATTCGAACATGTATCCCGTGTATTCGAACATGTATCCCGTGTATTCAAACATGTATCCGTGTATTCAAACATGTATCCCGTGTATTCAAACATGTATCCCATGTATTCAAACATGTATCCCGTGTATTCGAACATGTATCCCGTGTATTCAAACATGTATCCCGTGTATTCAAACATGTATCCCGTGTATTCAAACATGTATCCGTGTATTCAAACATGTATCCGTGTATTCAAACATATATCCCGTGTATTCAAACATGTATCCCGTGTATTCAAACATGTATCCGTGTATTCAAACATGTATCCCGTGTATTTAAACATGTATCCCGTGTATTCAAACATGTATCCCGTGTATTTAAACATGTATCCCGTGTATTCAAACATGTATCCCGTGTATTCAAACATGTATCCCGTGTATTTAAACATGTATCCTGTGTATTTAGACATGTATCCGTGTATTCGAACATGTATCCGTGTATTCAAACATGTATCCGTGTATTCAAACATGTATCCCGTGTATTTAAACATGTATCCCGTGTATTCGAACATGTATCCCGTGTATTCGAACATGTATCCGTGTATTCAAACATGTATCCGTGTATTTAAACATGTATCCCGTGTATTCAAACATGTATCCCGTGTATTCAAACATGTATCCCGTGTATTTAAACATGTATCCCGTGTATTCAAACATGTATCCCGTGTATTCAAACATGTATCCCGTGTATTTAAACATGTATCCGTGTATTCGAACATGTATCCCGTGTATTCGAACATGTATCCGTGTATTCAAACATGTATCCGTGTATTCAAACATGTATCCCGTGTATTTAAACATGTATCTGTGTATTCAAACATGTATCCGTGTATTCAAACATGTATCCCGTGTATTCGAACATGTATCCCGTGTATTCAAACATGTATCCCGTGTATTTAAACATGTATCCCGTGTATTCAAACATGTATCCCGTGTATTTAAACATGTATCCTGTGTATTTAGACATGTATCCCGTGTATTCAAACATGTATCCGTGTATTCGAACATGTATCCCGTGTATTCGAACATGTATCCCGTGTATTCGAACATGTATCCATGTATTCAAACATGTATCCGTGTATTAAAGATGCAGGCTGATACTGTTGGCTCTTCTTGGATGTTGCCCATCAAGTCTGAGTGAACCAAGCAAAAAACAGTTTAACTTGTATCAAGGATTTAGCTTCAATTACCTCAACCTCAGTGACACCCGCTTTCTGCAGCACAGCTTCATCCAGTCTTAACTGTGAATTATTCAGCCGGAGTATAAATAGTGAAGCACTTTCCCAGTGAGAGGGCCGTGGGGTTAAACTGGATCTCAGTGTGAGCCTGTGAAGGTGAGGTGCAGCAAACACAGAAAATATCAGAGCAGCAGCTCCCTCCAAGAGCTGTCAACAAGACTTTGTTGAATCATTCATACTTTTCACTGTCTGCCCTCGTGTTGCAAACAGAATGGATGATGTTTTAGTACAACAAGGTTCAAACCCCGATCATGAACCCTGCAGCTCCACTCTTTAGCTTCGTGTCACACACAAGTTTTCTGTAAAGTTTTTGTGTGCTCATGGGCTGAAATGTGGGCTGAGTGTCTGACACAACACACGTTGCATCACTGTTGGGTCAGAGATGCTCCGCTCGTCGAGCTGGTAGATGGACTGTGTTGAAATTTGGTACAGAATTCATGTTTAATTACAATAAATTTGCACAAATCATTTTATATATATATATAGCATACTTTGAGATTCCAGTGTAACCAGTGGGAATTTCATCAAATGACTCTCTTCACAAAGACTGCGCCCAATCAGAGGAGGCATAGAAGGCCAACCAGATTAAACTGGTTTTTGAAACCCCACATCACTGTAAAAGAAAAACAACAGTACGTAAGCCATCTTCCCTGCTGATTAACAATACCTCAGTTTAACACATATTAATTTAAACTGAAGACTCAAAATAATAATTACAGATATCTCCTGTAACGTGTTTGCTAGTTACTGTAGCTGTTTATGTTTCAGCCCACTGCGCTGGAGCTGACTGTTGGCTGCTAGCAGTCCCATTGCCTCGGTAACCCTCTAATGTATTTATGTTTCATTCTTATTGGTAGAGACAAGTGTAACGACCCACTTCATATTGCTGGCAGTTTTCTGTGTAGGTTCTCGTCAGGTAGTGTGAGGAGGTTGGCCAGAAAGCGCCTGGACGTCACTTCCTTCATCGTCACTTTCAAGTTTCCGACAGTCACAAACGTTGTACAGTTTCTAAACATTCCCACCATAACCATACACAGCTCGATGGTTATTAGTTTTTTGTTTTATTTATTTATTGCTGTAACAAATAATAAAATATCAAAATTTGGGAATATTTTCCGTTACATTTACAGAATCCCAAATGTCCCAAGCTTCTGTACGGATATCTTTGAAATGTAGAGCTGCAGATGTAACTAGAATCAGACGTGCTTTTGAATGAAAAGATGAACAGGAAATGATCTTCTAATGCAGGAGAAAGAGCCACCAGCCAAATTATTCATTCACATGTGCACTTTCCTTTGTCATGTGTTTGAAGGATCGCGTGCATGTGCATGCACTTACACGATGATGAAAGAAAAAAATATTAAAAGGCTGATAAATGCACATGTGTGCCTCTGGTCAGGTGTGAGTGAGCAGGACCACGCTGCCTCCTCTCTGTGGAGAACTGAGGCTGAATAGAGAGAACAAATGCTTCATACTGTGGCAAAGCACTATACTTCCAGAGAAATAATGTCGCACTAAAGGTAAGTAATGGCCAAAGTAATTGTCGTCATTTTCATCCTTTTCAGAGAGGATGTTAAAATATGCTCTGGAAATAACAAGAATATTCCTTTTTAATAATAGAATTCAAAAATATATGATGCCATGGAATCCAAAACTGGGCTCATTAATGCTGAAAAGATGATGGATCTTTAAAAGTAATGGAGTAATTCTGTACTCCGTACGATCCTTTCAGTGAAGCAGGCAGGCAGAGAGTGGGCGAGAGTGGGAACAGAAAGAGCAGCATTTGTTGTTTCTGAGAAAGGTGCAGAGGCTTTGGGGGAGAATTTCTCAGTGTGCAATAAATAATGCATTGAATTGTATTTATTTGAGTTGCAGATTATACTATATGACTGCACAGTTCAATGAAATCACTGTAAAATAAAATAATAACAGTTTTATATCTAAACGCATTTGCTCAGGACATTTAGTGTTGCTGCGTTGAGGCATTTTCTTGCCTTTTGTAACGTCCACAGCTCCTGACATTGAGGGAACATTATAAACTGACCAGTAAATCACCAGCTTTGCTTCACTCCCTTCAGGTTCGTCAGTATATCATCAAATCCTTCTCTGCTCTTCCCCCAATCATCAACTAGGCTTTCATACCTTTGATTCAGTATTTTGTAAAAGCCTCTTTAGCTCTGAGTTATAGCAGCTTGCAGCTTTCAACTGGAAGCTGCGACATTTGTACTGGGTGTAGAACGACCACTCTGTAGCTTTCTTATGATGCTGCTTTATTGAACGTACATCCAGCATGGGTTATCACAGCACAACAACGGGTGCGGCAGCTAGGAGTAGAACTGCACATAGACTGCCCCGCCGTGAAGCATGTCAGGGTGGCGTAAAGCCGCAATGCCCACCCCCTCAACACAGGCAACCCAGTATATGACACTGGGCAGCATATTCTTCCTGCCAGTTTCTGTCGAGCACAGTCAGATCTGAGGGAATAAATCTGTGTGTTTGTTTTGTTGCTGCCACGTCACTTCCTACATCTGCTTGATTAACAAAACAAAATAACTCCGAGGCACAAAAAGAATCCTGTGAGGGTCCGATTACAAAACAGCTTTATCTGGATGTTTAACTAAATCCATTAGTCACTGACCAGTTATCACTGAGTTTTTAGGAGCTTAGCTTTGTCCCCAGCGTTTTCTATAAAAAAGGAGAGCCAGAAAAATGAAAACAGGCTTTAATAAACTCTTCAAAAAATGCAAAAGTTGTCCAACAGAGTTACAGTTAGTATAACTGGTTTATTTATCACATAATATTATCATAAATAATATCTGACATAACGTGACCTGTGCCCCCAAAGGTACAGACATACTCATGATGTTGTTTGCTTTTCCATTAAATTACCAGGAAATTATAGTTCTTAATAGTACTTATACTGCATTTAAAATTACTTAGAGTATAATTATTTCCTAGTTTTGTAGTGTACCTACCTTTAAGTATTTGTATGTAAGTGTAATTAAACTGTTATTAAGTTACTGGGGAAATACGCCCTTAGTCACAGGTCGGATCATCATATTAAACCTCCAAAGGTGGCACATAGATAAACACTACAACTGTCAGCAGATGTGTGAATCAAAGTGAACACAGTATTTATTTGGATGTGTTACCGAAAGAAAATAAAGGGGAAATTATCCATAGAGGCTCATTATTTTTTGTTGTTGTACCAGGTTGTAAGTACGTCTAAAGTAGACATTTTATGGTGTGAGTCTAAAGTCCTTCACTTGCATTTTGATCCTTGTGGCCGCTCCCAGAACTGTCGTTTCTGGTAAGCAGAACAAATAAATGGACTGGGCTGGGTGAGAAAGGGCAAGCACCGTTAAATCAATACCAAATTAAATATGCAGATCATAGACCACAGCAGTCATGATCAAGGCTAAATACTCCTGCCTTAGGCGCTGCCGGCAATCAGGGTGAACGTGGAAGCTATGCGACTGTTTTATCCAAACAATAGCATTTTTATAGACTCAAATAAAATCCTACATTTCTGGACAGTTTTTTGTGAGACAGATTTAACAGATTAAATAAAGTTCACCTAAACATGGACAGTAGAGCAGTTTTTATTCTCCGTGAGTTCTCTTGTTAAGTACGAGTCATTTCCATTAGGCAGAAAGTTTTGTTGCCATTTTTGAGCCAACCTCAGAGTTTGCACGATGGAGATCTTTTTATTCTGCTGTTCTGCAATTTGCAGGGAAATGTGGGCCAGTTGTGTGAATGGATGCAGCTCACAGCAGTGTAGCTGTGAGCAGTCAGGCTGTGAGGGAAGCAACACTGCTGCTTCCCACTTTACAGGCTCAGAAGACTCTGGCTCTGTTCACAGCTTCAACACTTATCTCCCCTGAGCAGGTGTGTGTGTCTGCGAGTGTGCGTGTGAGCAAGCGTGGATTTATCTGACTTGTTATTCTCATCATTCAGATGGATGTTGTGCGTTCGTGTGTGTGAGAGAATCTGCGATGAATGTGTGTTTGTGCCACTTCTTCACATTTGCATGGCTCTGACTGTTTATGTATAGATTAAATTCACTATTTATTTTGCATCTTTAGCCATGCGTCTGCATGTCTGTCTGTATATGGAACTGTTTCAGTGTGTGGTTGTGGAGAATAAACTGTGGTAAAATGCTGGGAGGCTGTCTCTGTTCTTATCACAATGGACATGGAAGCTGAGGCAGAAAGAAGAAAGAATGAGAGAGAGAAAAAGACCGAACAACACCACACTTGTCAAAAATACATCCCTCTTGTCTGCTTTTTTCTTCTTAAAGAAAGTCTATTGTAAAGCTTTTGCAATTTTCCTCTGTGGACAGTGCAGCACTGTACTGTGTCAGGAAAGTCAAAGTGCTATTGACTAAAATGTCTGAGTGCTGCTTTCCAGTGGGTCGTGTGGAGAGGAGCAGAGCCTCTGGAACAACTTACTTCAACTTACTTCTAATGCATGAATTCTCTATAATCATAGCTTCCCCTGTTCTTCACACTCTGGTGCTGTCATGTACGATTCTCACAATACACACCGTCTACCACCTGTTTGATGTATAAGAATGATGTGATACCCAGTTAAGGAGGAACACTGAATAATATATGAAGCTCATCATTCTTCATTTAAAGCTTCCTCTGCGCTGAAGCCCTCCCTCTGTTGGTCTGATACAGACTGTGATGTGTCTCCTGATGCACCCTGAGTCACCGTGTGCCAAGAATGGTTTCTCTCCTCCTTCCAATGCAGAAATTTCATCGTGTAGGCAAACTCAACCAAATCCAGCTAATCTTGCACTTTTAAGTCCAGCTGCAGTGATCTGACAGTGTTTGGTCAAATGTTTGTGCTGGTATGAAGATAAAGCTACATCTGACCTGGAGAGCTCTCACTCACTGCTTCATCGTTAGAATTCACAAGCAGGTTTCAAGCAAAATGACCAAATTCCAAAATGAGCTGCCTGATTCATAAAATCTACAGTCCTTGGGTCATGATGCAGACATGGGTGGGATAGAGCAGCACTTACCATGGCAACAAGGAAAGAGAGACACCAAAACAAAGACACAGCAGCCCAATGAGAGGACCTCTGAGAGTCCAGAATGTGAAGCTAGAATATGACAGTAGACGTGTGGTCGAGCTACAACATTTAAAATATGTATTAGGAATTTTTTTTTAAGTTTTGTTTTCATTGTCATACAATTTATCAAAAAAACTGACTTTTATGTTGCAGTGTTAAGTCAGTGCCGCTTGCAGGTAATGAATTAGCAGAAATATTCCAAATGAAAAAAGTATTCAAAGAATGATTGAGCTGCTATTTGCTGTAACATGTTACACAGAATCACAAAAATCTTTAGTATAACAGGTAATGTAATTTAGTCTTTCTGTAATGTAGATCTAAAACAACCAGTGTCTCTCTCACACAGGGGCAGATCTAGAAGTGTGGCATGGGGTGGCAAGTGCCACCCTAAAATGATCCCTTGCCACCCCAAGTGCCACCCCAGTTTTGCATATGACAGTGTTGTTTATTAAAATAAGATAGCATTAACAGTTTGAGTGTAGTTACAGTCAACAGTGATTATAAATGCTAAAACTTTAAATATTGCATAGTGTTCCCCCCCTACCATTAACAAATGGTTCAGGCTTTTTTCTTGTTTTCAGTAGCAAGCGATACTTATGATTGTGCCAGAGCACATTCTGAACAACACCATGGGAATTTCGGATTTTACACAGGTGGGTGGATGTTACACTGTGGAAATGGAAGGTGAGTGTTATTAACCCTCTGTGGTCCACGGACACGCTGCACCTCCAAATCACATGACTGATGTAAGCTGACACAGCAACAAGCTGCAGCCGCTGAGTCTCTGTTTCAGCCACATTGAAAGTTCGGACTTTAAAGTTTTAAAATTTTAATTACAGGCCAGTAAATCCAGAGTTATGATAAAAAAATATATCAGCCACGCTTTGTTCTAAATACTGTCGTCACGTGTGTGTGCGCGCGCGTGTGTGCGTGTGTGCGTGCGCGTGTGTGTGCGTGCGTGCGTGTGTGAGTTTTAAGCATTTTGTAAGGACAGCGCGAAAACAGTAAAGAAGAAAAGCCACCTCTCTCCTACACTGTAAAACCTAACAAGTTCACAGAACTCAAAAATTGTTGTGTAACAGATTACACAACAATTTTTTAGTGATGTTTTTAAAAGTTTTAAGTTTAACTAAAATAAAAATTATAGTTGCAGTTGCCTTAAATTACCTCAATGTTAACTCATAAATGTTGATATTCCTCAACTTATAATTAGGGAGTAATAAACTCAAAATGTTCAATTTTTTCAACTTAATTAAGGTGGAAAATATACTCAAAATATTTTACATATTGCAACTCATACGATGTGGGAAATAAACTCAAACTTTTTCATATTTTCTAACTTATAATATGGGAAATAACACTTAAAATCTTCAATATTTTTTAAAATACTGTGGGAAATACACTTACAAATAATTCTAAACTGTTTGCCCAGTAAATTATAATCAGCTAAAAGTGTTAGAAAACATGAAAGTAACAACACTAACAATTTAACAACTTTTTATTAAACACAATGTGCTTTTAAAAAGGCACAAACAACAGAGCTCACTCATAAAAAAGTGCTTCATAAATAAAACAAGAGAAAAAGACTCCAAGGGTCTCCATCTCAATTCTAAAATTCAATAACATTTTCAGTATTAACAGCAATTGCAGCTATTAGAACATTGAGGCATTTAACACTTACTGTACCTTGACAGCTGCAGCTCACTTTCTTTTTTAAAAATACATAAAAAAAACAGTACTGGTTTCCACTGCTGTACTTATAGGGAACAAACATCAAGGCTCAGCTTAACAATTCTGAGTGATTCACTCATTGAACAAATCATTCTTCAGCATCAGTAGACGCCCTTTCAGTGGTTTGTTGTCCTCAAGGCCCATCACAACCTTCTGGATAAATGTGAATGTAAGCTCAAGTTTCTTTGGGTATTGTAGGTCTAGTGCATAGATGTACCCAAAGAGCAGGAGAAATGACTCAGCCAGATTTGTGGGACCATTCACAAGTATTTCATCCTCAACGACAATGCAGATGCTTTCGGGACTGAAGAGGGCCGAATCAGTAGTGTCATCCGTGACAACTGTCAGCAGAGCCACAGGAGTGTCAGTGAGGTCTGGACCATCTGCTGACTGCAAAACAAAAATAATACAAGAATGAGTTCAGCCCCACAAGGACACAAATCATGCTATTGATTAGAGGTGTGAATCTTCATAAGTCACACGTTTCTTTTAGGATTATAATGTCAACGATTTAATTTGATATTGCGATACATCATGATGCATTACAATAATCTTAATTTGGGTTTGGTTTCAAAACATATGTGTAAATAAATGTTTTCAATAATAAATATATGCCAAGATATTTGTTTTTGTTATTTACCAAACATTTCTCTGACCACAACATGGCACCTCCAAAAAAATAGAACACTTGAATTTTAAAAAGGGAGATAGTTTTTATCTGCAGATTTTTTTTGTATAATAATCTTTCAACTATTTTCATGTTTTCTGGTTTATGCGTAACAATCTTCTTGCAATCTTATTCAACAATAGTTGATATATGGGAGAAAACAAGTCAGATGAGGACTGTGTTGAACCTCCTTCCTGATATACACCCTGGTTCTCCTTGAGTTCTGAGCGATGTCATATGGTTGATGCTGAGGCCAGTACACTTACATCACAAGTCCTGAATAACGTGGAGGCATCTTCACGCAGGTACACAGGAAGTGCACGAAGGACGAGGGCCCGTCTTGTATTTACATCATGCTGTTCCTAGATGAACACACAATATCTATTAGAATAGTATTTACACAAATGCAGAGTAAAAACAAAGTGTTGGATAGCCATGTTCTGATTGTCATTGTTATAGATCAGGGGTGTCCAAACTTTTTGTGTAATGGGCTAAACCTGTCAATCTAGAAGGGTAACCCAAAAAAATCTAAAAATTTTGAATAATTCAAGGCGAAATTCTCTAGTTTCTTTGTATTTATTTTTTATTTAAATTGGGACACAAATTATAAAACTCACCCACTGACAACTGGTGAAATGTTGACTCTCTGTAGCTCTTTGCAGTCTGATATCTGTAAACAATATGTGCACAAAGACGACTTATTAATGTTCAAAAACATTTTTTGCACAGCACACACGCATGTAGTCAGCTGATCTCATCTGATGCAGATCTGCTCCTTGATCAAGAAACATTTGTCCAGATTTTTGGCACGAGTGACGTCGAATCAGCACCGCAGCTGGATGGCCCGATTTACATACCCAGCGCAGCTGATACTCACCACAATAATTTACTAAGATTATATGCACTCCTGTTATTAAGTCCAGTTCAGTCTGTTAATGTTAACCGTTTCAAACTAATGTTGATAGGTGTGTTGCTAAGCTTAATAACTTAAATAACAAACTTGAAATTTACCCGTCCTATTTTCCCTTTTATTGTTTTTTTCTCTGTGCTGTAAATCTTCTGTCTAAGAAGAAATCTGAGGCTGCTGTTCTGAAAATAAGCTACCAAAGCTTTTTCTGAATGAATCAATAAAGATCCATTTATGGAAAGCTGTGATGAAAGCAGTTTTGTCTTTAATTATATTCAACAATATAACATATTCGACCACTTTTAAGTGATTTTGTGATCTTTAATACACTTTAATACACTAAAGTTAAGGTTATTTACCTAATTTCTAGTAAGTAGCCCTCAGTGAAAAAAGTTTGGACACCCCAGCCTTACAGGTTAGGGAGTATTTGTGATCCGCACAGTCTGCATCAATGATTCTTTCTTAGCCTGGGAGCAGAACGCGGCTCTTTATTTTCATTTCATTTCAATTTATCTAGCAAAGATCGATAGGGTCTGGCTTAAAGGTGTCAAGGAGGCGCCTCAGTCTGGTTGAGCCTTGTCGAATTAGCGCGAACAATTTAGCTGAACTTCGTTCGTAGCACCGAGTTCGACCAGTGTAAAATGTTAGGCTGAATCAGGCGATGCATTTTTCCGCAAGCCTTGACTTGTAGAGCTCGCTTAGTGGAATACCCCTCTAAACTGTTAAAAGGATTTCGAGATTATCTCACAACCACACATTTGAGACTACGAAAAAATACAAACGTGTCTAATTACCATCATGATAACACACTCATGTTGTTTATTATTGTTCGCTTCATGCTAGCACACACACACAGCTCAACAGCGTAAACTACTGACTGTGTAACACGGACACTTATTGAAATAAGTATACTCACAATACGCACGTACATTACCGGCGAATACGACAACCAGTGGAAAGTTTTAGTAGAAAGTTCAAAGGCATGGAGCTAGAACTGCCACCGTCAACTTCCCGGGCAAGAATACAATGCATTATGGGAAATGTTGTCCCCCACGGAAAACCGCCAAAACGTTACATCATTCTAATTTGAAATAACATTACGTATTTGTCACATTAGAAAACTTCTAAAATTACAATTACTTGGATTCGAATTCATTTATAACAAACATTCACTGTGCACAAAGTACGAATATATTTCCAGTAAAAAATAAAAAAGAATGTTTATCGAAATTAAATTTAAACAAAACAAAAACACGTTAGACTTACCAAATTTAGGGCAGTTGATGAAAAAAAATAAGGTGGTGGTCGTGGTGGGTTGAAGTTGGGGACTCTTAATCCACACGGGCTGGCCAAAACTTCCCCGTATCAAGGTAAATTCAAGATGGCTGACTAAGCTTTCCTGAGGGAGCGACAAGACTCCACCCACCAGAACGTCACTAATATATGCTTCTTAAACTTTTTGAGCGTTCCAAAAAATTTAGCTAAAAAATATTGAGCCCTATTCAATTAAAGCTGCATAAAAGCCAACAGAGCTCAATACTTTATAGTTTGCTCAACTACAAAACGACATTTGAGTGTTATGAGCTTATTAGTTATGAGCTAGAACAACTGTTAGGGATTACAGTGTATCAGTGGAAAAATGCACCATGTCGACCAATTAAAAAAAAAAGTCAACACGTGTGATTTGGTGTTTTAGGAAGAGGGAAAAGTTTGGGGAGTGACGGTGACGGCAGCGAGACAGAGCGAGCGAGCGAGAGAGAGAGTTTTTAGATATAGGAGATTTGTGACGTTTAGTGTGTTGTGTAGTCGTTGTTTTGTTTTGTGTGTCAGTGAGGGCACTAATGAATGTCACAGAGGCACATTTGCAATGTAAACACTGTCACTAAGTAGAAAACCAGCGGAGTGATACACCTGCTGTTGTCAGGCCTGCAGGTTTCTCCCTGTGCTGTTCTCCTGTTTTTACTGACACACATCATTTGTGGGGCATCTTATTGCAACACCTGATTGTTCTCTCATTTTAGTTTTAGTAAGATTTTTAAATGGTTATACAAAATGAAAAAAAAAACGGCAGGTGTATTGGCTGCATTTTTAGATAAATAGTTGTTTATGTTTACAAAATGTACAATTTATATTTGCATTTCAAGTTATAAAAATTTACTCAACATGTCTGTGGGTTTTTTTACAGTAAAAAAAATACTACTAGGATCTTAAGTTCTTTGTGTGATTTCAGATCAGTAACACTAATGCAGCATGTCAGTGAAAAAAACAACTAAATTCAGTTGAGCTGAAAAGATACCAAACAAGGTAAGAGGGGAAAAAATAAAATGAAACAATCTGAGGGTGAAATACAAACGTAAACTCAAAAGGAGTCACACATCGCCGGTTGTATTTCAGACCTCAGTGGGTTCATCCAACAAATCATGAAAAATGAGGTTTACATGTTTGTTCATGACGGTGCAGATTTCTGACATTTTGTGTAATTTAAGCTGTAACAATGTGACTGTTTTCTAACAAAAAACAGTGAAACTCAAGTTAGACCTGTGTTTGTAAATGAAGCGCCCCATGTTGTGTAGCTTTCAGGATTTTATACTTATTGGGCTACATACTTATTTATCATACAGGCTATACAGTACATATAATCAAAACTCACATGTTTTATGTAACTAAAGTGTGTAATCATGTGGGCCACAGACAATAATTAAGTTATAGACTATATTTATATGAAAAACGTGCATACTTACTGCATTTGAATTATTCTAACCATATATAACCACCTGCATATGTGTTTGGGAAAGAAAAGGCTTTGATTTTGCCCCCCCCCCCCCCCCCCATTTGATTTCTTTGCCCCCCTCATGCCACCCTAAGAAAATTTCTCTAGATCCGCCCCTGCTCTCACATACCCAAAGACGTTGATTCTGTTCATGTGGACGGTTCTGTTTATGAGGCTGGAGAAACCTGCAGTCAGCTGAGACTGAAGAAGTCACTCGGACGAGTGACCAAACGTTTCTCCCACTGAAAACGTCCAGATGAACAGAGTCCAGTTTTGGGGATTTCCTGACCTTCTTTTGTTTTGTTTTTTCCGTGTGTTCAGAAACTGTCTGCAGTGTGAGCACAGTGGTTGGTCAGTTGGACAACCACCAGGCATACAGTGGAGTGAAAAGTGTCTGCCCCCTTTCTGACTTCCTGTTTTTTGTATGTTTGCCACACTGTTTCAGATCATCAAACAAATATAAACATTAGACAACGAAAACACAAGTAAACACAAAGTGCAGCTTGTAAACGAAGGTGTTCATGATTAAGTGAAAAAGTGATTGCCCTCTAAACCAGCAACGACTGCAATCAAGCGCTTGCGATAAGTCTTCATTTTATTTTGGACCTGCTGGTGTGTTTTGGATCATTCATTTTTTCTCCATTTATGTTTGGATTTTTAAAAAAGAAACACCCATTTTACAATAGAAACGACTGTTTTTGTTTACTTGTTTTATCTTTGTCTAATATTTTAATTTGTTTTATTATCATAAACATTTAAGTGTGACAGACACACAAGAAAAAACAGGAAATCAGGAAGAGGGCGAAGACTTCTTCACACCACTGTACACATGTTGGCTAATCACACAATGATATTGTGTTATGCTGCTTTAGACATACAACATAGTTACTTCATTTAAACTGTCTGTCATTTCACAGCAATGCATAGCATGCTGAACTGTTTAGGATAGTTACGGAGCAAAATGTTCAGAGAAGAACTTGGATGGAGCCCAAGGAGCACAGGGTTCACCGTGAATATTTTACAGGGATCACATTATATTCATTTCATAGAAATGAAGCTGAGAGGCACATCTGATAGCCTGACGTATTATTTAAAGTATGCATTACTATAGCCTACATTTTACATCATAAGATAAAGGGTACTCTGCTAAATGTGCTCTGGATTCTGCACGTGTCAATAATGTATGAGCCGGAGTAGAAAAGTCCTATTTCCTGCTTCCCTCCTGAGGATTGTAGTTGCCATTGGAGTGAGTGGAGCTCTTGGCTGTCACTGTGGAGCTCATAATGCAAACTGCGTACAAATCCTCCTGGGATGATGCTAGTCTGTCAGCTCTTTGGATGTTCTCGCATTCTTCACAGATTCTGTCTTTCTTCACTTTGCTGGAGGGTTTTTGTTGCTCTGTTTAATTTCTGTTTTTTTGGCTCTCTTTAACAGTATAAAATAAAATTGCAATCAAGGGGCACGTGTGATCAGGTCATAGCTTTACTTTTTAAAATGTTGTTATTATAGTCGTGTTAGGATGTTTCTCTTCACACAACCTCCTCAAAACTGGGAGTTTTCTTTCAGTCACAACTTGAGCAGCTGGATTCTAGTTGGATTCAGAAGATAATGTGAGAATCCATCTTGCCAGGCTTCATGCTCTGCACTTGTGGCCAAACCACAGTTTTTGGGGCCAGCCAAAATACCCCGGGGATGTACTGGCAGATACAGGCATTTTTCAGGTGTAAGTTAGCCTGTCACACACAGTTACAGACGCATCATCTGCCAATTTTCTTTTTAGATCCGTGTGCCCTTTTCCAAACAGTTCCAAATAAGGACATGTACTCTGATGCTCTCTCCAACAAACCATCATGTTGCCTCCTGTGCACTCTCCCATCTTTATTAAGTCTCACAGCATGATTTCTTGCAAGTTCAGGCAGTTGCTTAACATGTAGACTCATGCTGGCCTTAAACACAGCCCAGGCTAAAACTGATAAAGCTGCTGTGCAACTGGAACTGACTTCTGCTGATAATGCCATGTAATGTTTAATTCTGAAGCCTGTGGAAATTTGATCTGCTTCTCAAAAGGAACTAAATCAGAAGCGACTCCACACTGACACCAGCGCAGATATTACGGTGGTAGAAGGAGGAAATATTTACAGATAGAATATGACTGTGGTTTGGGTTTAAATATGCATTCATTAAAAGCATGGAGGGTTAAAAATTGTGCTAAACTGTAACTCCATTCTTTTAACAGACTCAGTGTATCATGGCACCAGTGCATAAGCACACCTCGTGCATGTCTGTGACTGCGGCTTTGACTGAATGGCATCATTTCACACGCTGGGAATGAAAAAATCCCAATAAAAATGTCAATAATCAGCAGAGCAATGTAACGTTCATAGCATGAAATCTGCACAACTGCTCCCACGAACCAGCCAAGAATTTATCAAGAATCTACTGATCTGCTGCTGCTGCAGGCGTGTGTGTGTGTGTGTGTGTGTGCGCGTGTGTGTGCGTGTGTGCGTGTGTGCGTGTGTGCGTGTGTGTGTGTGTGTGTGTGTGTGTGCGTGTGTGTGTGTGTGTGTGTGTGTGTGTGTGTGTGCGTGTGTGTGTGCGTGTGTGTGTGTGTGTGTGCGTGTGTGTGTGTGCGTGCGTGTGTGTGCGTGTGTGTGTGTGTGTGTGTGCGTGTGTGTGTGTGTGTGCGTGTGTGTGTGTGCGTGCGTGTGTGCGTGTGCGTGTGTGTGTGTGTGTGTGTGTGTGTGCGTGTGTGTGCGTGTGTGTGTGTGCGTGTGTGTGTGTGTGTGTGTGTGCGTGTGTGTGTGTGCGTGTGTGTGTGTGTGCGTGTGTGTGTGTGTGTGTGTGTGTGTGCGTGTGTGTGCGTGTGTGCGTGCGTCCGTGTGTGTGTGTGTGCGTGTGTGTGTGTGTGTGTGTGTGTGTGTGCGTGTGTGTGTGTGTGTGTGTGTGTGTGTGTGCGTGCGTGCGTGCGTGCGTGCGTGTGTGTGTGTGTGTGTGTGTGTGTGTGTGTGTGTGTGTGTGTGTGTGTGCGTGTTGATGGCGGTGTTCTGGGTGCATGTGTGGATATTTTTTTGGTGCAGTGAATTCACTGAATGTGTTTTTCACAGCATGTGTGTGTGTAGAGTTTCTTTTAAGAGACATGTTTTATTGAAGGGTATCAAATCTCAAAAGTCTCCCTCCTTCTCTCTTCCCAAGCCCACTACATCACCATAGCAACCGGACCAATCAGCCTCACTGAATATGCCAGATGAGGCCGACTTGAAAGACTAAGAAAATCCCTCCTTGCCTCCTGCCCCCCTCCGACTCTCATCTATTCCTCGTCCTCTCATCCTCTTTCCTCCCTTCATGCGATTTTATTTTATCTCTCCCTCCCTTGTCACTTTCCCTGCTGTACCATTCTCCCTTCGTCGCATCCGTCCCTGCTTGACTCTCCCTCCTCCTATCTGATTCTCTCTCATCCCTTTCCCCCTTTCTCCTTGTCTGTTTTACTTCCCTCTCTATGCATTTCTCTTCCTTCCTCTTTTATTGCATTAAACATGTCTCTCTTTTTCTTGCTGCCCACTCCATGCAATTTCTCTCTGCACTTCCTCGCCCTTCCTTTGCTTCATTGGATTAAAAAGACACACCCAGTCATCGTGCAAAACCATCTCTTTCCCCATAGTGAGATATGGGGACTGGCATGCTGCTGACACTCACCATCTGTCCCCGAGACATGGGGACCAACAGTGAGAGGAGGGGGAGAGAGGAAAGGAGAGCAGGGCTGGCTTATAGGAAGCTGCCAAGACAGCCTTGATTATTTCTGACTCTCAATTTGCACTCAGGCTTCAAAGGCAAAACTGCTGTTCTGCTTACTGTATATGAAGCAAAGCTATAAATTTGGCACTGAAAGAAAGTCTCATTCAAAGATGTGGAACTTGAATAGAAAACTGGAACGGTGGCGACTGTGATCGTTTTATGACTTATCAGCCAGATACTAAGCGTATATCCTTAAAGGACCACGCCACTCGATTTGCAGAATGAGCAGATCTACTGAGTAAATCCTGTGTGGATAAAATATTGCTGGCAACTAAAAATCTTCCATGTGGACCTGTAATTTTTAAATGTGTTCCTCCAATTGGCAACGTCTCACTTCCTTTTAGTTCACTCTGAAATTCAGCTGGCACAGACTTCAAACGTGAACACATCTAAAGAGCTCATAATGAAACACTTTTTTCATTTAAACACAGAATGTAATTCCAGCTCCGTTTACATCAGCAACCAAAGACAGAGTCTGATGATGTGAAACACCATGGCATCATGGGAATTATTGGCTTCACCACCGCTGTACTCAGTAACAGTCTGTTCTCATTCCCAGATACTGCCCTGTGTCAGTGCAACAACATAGCTTGTTATAGGTTTCCAGTTTATTCTGGAGTTAAAACATACAAATTCCAAAGATAACGCTCGATGTGGAAGATCCATTCATTCATTTTGTTAAATGCTTTTCCATTTAGGAATCCAGGGCTGTGGGGCCGAGCTGACATGGGGCAAGAGGCAAAGTCCACTATGGACAGACATCTGATCAGTCACAGGGTCAACACATAGAAACAAACTCTCATGGTCACCTTCTCTGTGACCAGTTTAGAACCATGATGAGCTAACATGCATGTCTCTGGACTGTGAGGAAGCCTACGTAGCTGGATTAAACCTGCGCAGGCACAGGGAGAACATGCAAGCTCCACACAGAAAGGCCAGCCATGCATTCACACACATGTTTTTACCCTTTCATGTCTGCTCTTCCTATTATTGTGGAGCTGAATCAATGCTGGAGTAGTCACACACTGAAAGGGAATGTGAGTGACCATGAAACCATTACACATGGCTGTAAACCAAAACAGGAAAAGTGGATTCTCTTCATCTGGACGCAGCGTTTTCATCCAAGTCACTTCTTTAGACTCAGCTGAATGATTGATCAATGGCTATGAGAACGTTTTGTACCTACAAAGTAAAGAGTACATAACCTTTCTGGATGTCCTTACCTGGATGATTGAGCATGCATCAAGACAAAGCAGAGACAGAGTGTCTCGCAACTATGAAAAGCCTCCGAAAATGATCAACGTATGCATAAATAATAAGGCAGGGGGGAGCTATTGTTCATAATAGAGCATGGAGAGTAGTATTTCCAGCCTGAGGAAAGAAAATGAAGCCTGAAGTCTAGTGGGGTGGCATCAGATACTTCTGTATGGATGCCAGAGGGCAGTGCCTGGGGTGTGCCTGGGGTGTTGTCATTTAGAATAGTGCATAGACGTCTCACCATTATCTATGATGTGATAAAGGCCTGATGTCCTGGGCAGTTTGTAACACCTCCTGCTGAGCCTTCTTGTCCTGGGCCGTGCTCGTCTGCTAACAGTAAGGACCTGCAGCAGTTCACCTACTCCACCATCATCTCAGCGCCTCTTTCCAGAAATCCAAAAATTAGCTTCTTTGTTTTGTTGAGCAGGAGTTGTTTTCTATGGACCTCGTCTCCTGTGTTTTCTGTGGACTTTCACAACTGTCAGTTGCCTTCCAATCTGCACTCTCACCATGATATGTTGTCTGGCCATCAACAGTCTCCAAACTTCAAAATAGAGTTTCTCCATGTTTGGGAATACAGTCACCGGTGTGCATCTCCAACAGGAGTAAGCGAAGGAAACAACCCTGGGGGGCTTTGGTGTTGAGCGGAGGAGGTGTGATTGCCAATCCAAACTGTCTGCGTTGTGTTTATGTGGAAGTCCAATATCCAACTGCAGAGTGTGGCACTGAAGACAAGAGTGCCAAGTTTGTTTCCTGGGGTCATCGTATGAATGCTGAAATGGAGTCAACAAACAACACGGTGATGTACATGTTATCATTTTACATGTGTTTGGAGGCAGAGCTGAAGAAAAGGCATCCTCACAGAACAATTTATCATTACAGAATATATGATTAGACTTAAACATCATCAACTTGACTTCTGTCACCGTTTCATATTGTTGCCTCAAATTATACAGGCACGGATTGTAATTTATTTTTTTTCTATTGATATTGGCTTTTACAGCCTGTTTTAATTGATTTTATTTTATTTTCTATGGTGTTTTGATTCTTTGATGGGGGGGGGTTTTCCCCCCCACATTTCATTGTTTTGTGAAGTTTTGCATAATTGTGTGTGGGGGTTAGGCTCTTTTTTTTTTTTTGCTGTTGAACAGTGATATCTCACTTGGGCCAACATGTTAGGTGAGGAAACTGCGGATGGCGCTATGCCTGATCTGTTCTCTGCGGGGAGTAATATGACCTTTGGTTTGGGGAGGGGTCATCAGATTGCTCCAAAGTGTTTTGGGAGGGGTAGGCCAGTAGTCCCGGGTATTGGTGCCCACACTGTAGACCAGTCAGTGATGCACTCACCATTAATGCCAGCAGCTAGCTCCACACCAGCTGCTTGCGAACGCCAAACACACATCCAGGCTGTCACTAGTGACATGTTGAGTAGCTTGATCACTGACTTAGCAAAGCAAATTGGGGAAAATATCACGTCCTCTCTTAACTCTATGCACCAGCCAGCCCCCACCCAGCCACAGTCTCCCCAGAATGTGCCCTCGAGCTGCAATGACCAGTCCCAGCTGAAGGTTGTTGTTCAGTCAGACACCAAAGCTCCACCATACTTTAAGGGTGACAACACAGATCTATTTCCCATCGCTGAATGGGAGGACATGATGAGATGTTATCTGCACAGAATCAGCTGTGACACAGATGAAGAAATGTTTGCCATATTAATGTCTAGACTTACTGGCAAAGCCAGAGATGTGGTCAAGGTGTCACTTCGTTGCCGCCCTGAGTTGAATCGGAATGATTACTGCTGTGTTTTGGGTCATGTCGTGGATGCTGGTGGTGTCTCGGTTGATCAGGATAAAGTGAGGGTTATCGCCAGTTTTCAGAAGACTGACCTTATGGATGGTGATGGTTAGGGCTGCTCGATTATGGCAAAAATGATAATCATGATTATTTTCAATGAAATTGAGATCACGATTATTTCACGATATTTATTTAACAATAACAATGCATTGCCAGCTTTAAAGATTGTCATAAAATAATGTGCAAATTCTGATAACCGTGCAAATGTTTGCAATATAAAAAATAAATAAAAAATGTAAACATTAATGTTTAGTGAACTTCAAACTACTGCATAATATTTATGCATACAAATAACCAAACATCAAGGCAAGCTGTGTAGCCACACAATGCACAATTGCATCAAACTGACATTGAGGTATGTCAACTAAAGTTGCTGCCTGAACAAAAATAAAATTAAACACTGAAAGTAGTACCTTTTATAAGAAATAAATAAAAACTAGTAGGCCCGAGTCCCATACAATCTCAAAATGGCTCAACAAAACATGGTTCCTGCAACCTTTCAAAGGTTTTTAGCCAAAATCACCAGCCTATTGACATGATCAGGCTTCAGGGATGCACGCAGGCAGTTGACAACATTTCCACCAGTACTAAAGACCCTTTCTGTTGAGGCATTTGTGGCTGGGATGCAAAGATATTTCTTTGCCAGGATGGAGAGTCGTGGGAAGAGGTTCTGTGATAGCTTCCACCACCCCAGTGGGTCGTCCTCTGTGTCCAGGGTCCCTGCCTGGAGGTAGGCCTGATACTCAAAAGCTATGGCCTGGACAAGTTGAAGAGCATGTTCTGCACCTGGAGCTGTGCTGTGAGGGGCCTTAAAGAAGCTGCTTAGGCCCTTTTCCCTCTTCTTTTGGTTTGATGCACCATCATCAGCAACCTCCGTGTTACCAACGGGTGTCCCCATCACTGCAGCCTCCTTTAATGGGACAAACATAAAATGACAGCAACACAGAATGAGGAACCAGTTTTATCTGTCTCGGGTTTGGCATTCTAGAATACAATCCTTAAATAATTACTATAAATAATGATAGATAGATGGATAGATGGATAGATAGATGTTTAGTATCTTTATAAATACCATGATGGACTTCATTTCCATTGTCAGTCTGGCTTTTATTGTCTCTTGGCTGACCTCGCTTACATATCTCAGTTTGAACCTTGGGTCCAGGACAGTGGCCATGTCAAGCAACTCTTGTGTTGGTGAGTCACCATACTTTTCATTTAGGTACTCCAGTATTCTCCTCTTGATGCATTTTGAGAGGTCTGTGTCATCATCTTGCTCAGCCAAGATTGAGTTGTTAAATAGGTGGAGTGTTGGTTTTATTAAAGACACACTCACATATTTCTCTCCAGAAAGTGCATGAGTGAATTCAACCAGAGGTCCCAAGGTCTTGTTGATGGCCTCAAGGACATCAATGTCCTGCCATGAGGGGATGAGGTGCCTGGTTCCTTTGTCTTGGGAGAGGACATGGGCAATGGCCTTCTGCTGCTCAAGGACTCTGGAAACCATGGCCTGCCTAGATCCCCATCTGGTTGGACATTCAGTCTTTAAGGAGTGGTCTGGCAGTTTGAGGTCTATCTGTGCCTTTTTCAGCTCTCTCTTTTTTTTTCCAACTGAATGAAAAGGTGCTGACCACTTTTTTGCAGACCCCCACTGCACGCTCAATCCTGTGATCTTTCATGGCTCTTTCTATAAAAACATAAAAAATATAAACAAGCATTATCAGGATGATGATTGTCATTTCCTTGAGTATGAATGAATAAGAAAAAGTGATGGTAGCTTATTTATGTGTTTGTATAATTCATAGAAAATGCGTATGACTGTGAGAATGAATAAAAGTATCTCTGAATTTAAATCGTTTTTTATTTATTATATTCATTCAAAGCATTATGTTGTATACTTATTGAAAGAAAATCACATTATGCATCATATTCAGTAGGAATTAGGCCTACTCACCTATGGCCAAATGTAATCTGTGCCCAAAGCACTGGAGCCTCATCCAGCCATTCAGTTGTGCAGCCAGTATGACATTTGCAGCGTTGTCTGTGGTTATACAGACGAGTTTACCCTCCTCCAGATCCCACGTAGCCAGTGCTTGTTTCAGACCTGCAGCTATGTTCTGCCCTGTGTGGTCTTCTGGGAAAAATGATGTCTGGAGACATTTCGTTTTCATGTTGAAATCCATGTCAATGAAATGTACCGTGAGGCTCAAATACGGCTCCATGGTGCGGCTTGACCACAAGTCCGTTGTGGTGGCAAAATATTGGGCTGTAGCCACTTCCTTTGCAACACCATCATGACACTCGTCATATAAAGCGGGAATCGCCACTCGACTAAAATAGTGACGAAATGGCAAGTTATACCGTTTGTCCAAAGTGTTGATTAGTTTCTTAAAGCCGGGGGTGTCCACTGTGTTAATTGAGCATTGGTCTTTGGCGAGGAAAAACGTTACCGCGTTTGTTATCTCCTTGTGTCTCTGGGAGCTGGTGGGATATTTAGTCGCGTTGTACATGGTAGCGTGAATGGAGGTCTGTGAGGATGAAGCATGTGTTGTTGAGGGTTTTTCTCTATGCTCCTTCATTGTTTGATTGTATGTCAGTTTGTGAGCGGTCTTCAAATGATTGAATAAATTTGTAGTGTTGCCCTGTGGTGCAGCTACAACACCGTAGCAAAGTTTACACACTATATCGACTTGATCCACGTCGGACTCCGCGAACCCATAATGTTTCCACACCACTGAAGTAGTTTTACCTTGCTTTTCAACCAACAGCATTCTTTCTTTAGTAGCCATTATCCTCTCCTCTCCAAATAACGTCTGCTTAGCTTTCCTCAGGTACTCTTAATTGATGTGACGCGTGTTCGAAACGCAGAGAGGTGCGCTCGATTTGCCACCTCGCGAGAGTAAAGCACGAGGGAGGTGCTAATAATCGGTTCAGTCATTTTTAATGATCGTTGAAAGCCCAGATCGTAATCGTGATTAAAATTCGATTAATTGAGCAGCCCTTCTCAGAGGAAAGTGAGATCCTTCCTTGGCATGGTGATGTTTACCAGCATTTCATTCCAGGGTGCTCTCGTATTGCGAAGCCACTTTTTGCTCCGGCTTGAATTTTTGGCTCTGAAGTGGGCTGTGTGCGATAAGTTCAGCCACTGGCTCAAGGGTCACCGGTTCACTGTCTGGACTGATAACAATCCTCTCACATACATTCTGACTAAGCCAAAGCTGGATGACTGTGAACAGCGTTGGGTCTCTAAGCTTGCACCATACTGCTTTGAGATCAAACATGTTCCTGGAAAACTGAACATTGTGGCAGACACCCTGAGCAGGGAACCGTTTGTGAGGCCGTTGGCCCAACGCCTCCTGTCGGAGCCCTACTTTGAGCTGCTAGAGCAAGTCAGTGATGTGAAAGATGCCAGTGTCCAAGATGCCTTCCGTTTGACCTGTCAGCCTCAATCGATACGCAGTGCTCCACCCTCTGCTGTGCTTGATGTGTCTCTGTCAACTGATGACGTGTCTTCTCTCATGTCTTCCCTCTGTGAGTGGGAGTCTGCTTCTCACCAGCGTGCAACATCCCTCGCTGGTCACCTGACCTCCATTAGTCCACCTGACTGTGATGTTACTCATGCGCTGTCCCATGCTGATCTCCTGTCTCATCAAACAGGGGATCCTGTGATCTCCAGAGTAGCCTGCTATGTTGAGCGTAAGCGCAGACCCTCCAGACGTGAGCGCTGTCATGAGAACCAACATACGTTGCGGCTCCTGAAACAATGGGATAAGCTCACATTCCTCAATGGTGTCCTCTACAGAGTCGTGAGGGACCCACTGACCAAACACAAGAGATTCCAGTTTGTGGTACCTGACTCCCTAAAACAAGTGGTGCTGTCTGGCATACACGACAATGCTGGCCATCAAGGTCAATCTCGCACACTCTCCTTGGCTCGTCAGCATTTCTTCTGGTATGATATGGAGAAGGATGTGCAAGATCATGTGAGAAATTGCCGCAGGTGTGTTCTCAGCAAGACCCCAGAGCCAGCAGCTAGGGCCCCGTTGGAAAGCATTAAGACCTGTGCTCCACTGGAACTTGTGTGCATTGACTTCTGGTCAGCTGAGGACAGCAACAACAAGTCTGTGGATGTCCTTGTGATTACTGACCACTTCACAAAATTAGCACATGCATTCCAATGCCAGGATCAGACAGCTAAGAGAGTTGCTAAAAAGCTCTGGGATGGATTCTTCTGTGTGTATGGCTTCCCTCAGCGCATTCACTCTGACCGGGGAGCTAGTTTTGAGAGTGAGCTGCTCGCAGAGCTTCTGGTTTTGGGTGGCGCTGCCAAATCCCACACTTCACCATACCACCCCATGGGTAATGGTACCACAGAGAGATTTAATCGCACCCTTGGAAACATGTTACGGTCCCTCCCCCCCAGATGTAAGCAGAAATGGCCGCAGATGATACAGTCCATGACGTTTGTGTATAACTGTACGGCACACGAGACCACCGGCTTTGCGCCATTCTACCTGATGTTTGGGAGGGTGCCAAGGTTGCCAGTTGACCTCGTGTTTCGGGATGTCCTTCATGATGACACCATTTGTGACTATGATACCTATGTCAAGTCACTGATGGATGACCTGCGCTCTGCCATGCTCCGAGCCCAGGAACACAGCACGATGGAGCAGAGACACCAGTCTGACCAGTACAACAGAAAGGTGAAGGGTCTGCCTCTTTCACTAGGGGACCAGGCGTTGTTGGCAAACAAGGGAGTCAGAGGAAAAAGGAAGCTCTCTGACAAATGGGAACCTGTTGTGTACATGGTAGTCGACTTGGATCCTGCTCTTCACATCTGCCGTATCAGAGACAAAGAAGGACATAAGCGTGTGGTGCATCGCAACCTGCTACTTCAAGTTAACTTTTTGCCCTTGGACACAACATTGAATGATGATGCTGCACATCCTGCTGTGAGTGTTGTCAGTGGCGCCGCTGAGTCTGACCTGGACGGGTCCGTGACATCTCTTGGGGGCACAGGAGCTGTACCTCCTGCCACTCATACTGTGGATTCTGTCTCCAGCATTGGCGAGTGTGATGACTGCACACTATCATGGATCCATCAGCAATCCGCCACTGACCCAGTCGAAGATGGCGTTCATGCGACCCCTCCTATGATTGGTGCTCCTGATCTTGGTGGGCTGGCTGGTGATGGAGCCTCCCCAGGCTCCTCTGCTGACTCCCATAGTTTTCATTCTCTTGAACCCGAAGATGTGGACTTGGATCAGGGACTTACCACACGTTTTGGTAGAATCATCAAACCAGTTCGGCGCTTGATCGAATCAATGGCTCAACTCAAAACACTCCTTGGTGTTGAACCTGTTCAAGCAGCGGTTATCGATGTGTGCATTTGTTTATTGCTGTATGTTGTCCATTGCTATTGTTTTTGGTAAAGAATAATAGAGGCACAGAGTTGACTGTATTTTGTCAGTCTGTGCAGTCTGATGGTGACGCCCATAGATATTATGGCCTGTTTTGTGTGGTGTAAATGGCACCTCATTTTGTCTATAGTGTGTCCTGGGATCTTGCTAGGCGCTGAGCGGGTCTCAGGTCTCTTATCCTCCTTGGAGGAAGCTATGTTGCTGATCTAATTCATTGTATATGTGATGTGAATTTGTTTGAGGCCACTGTATCTGTTGTTGTGGGTGTATTTATACTAGGGGTGCAACGATACACAAAATTCACGGTTCGGTTCGGTTCGATACTTTGGTGTCACGGTTCGATATTTTTTCGATACAAAAAAATGTTCATGCCTTTTTAATTTGTCATTTATTAAAATTATAAATATATATTTTAACTCAAAAGTACAGTTTTTAAATTTAACCCTAACCCTTGTGCGTGTTTTTTATTTTGACAGCGAATGCGCACCTGCGGACCACTTATGTGCAGCCCTGGTTATTTAGCTCGTCATATCGCAGCCACAGAAATTATTTTGTCCATGAAACCATAAAGCTGCACTTTCTTTTTGCCTTATAGTCTGATTTGTCATAACTTCTCCGTTTTGTGGTAAGCTTTTCTTTGGCTGTCACTTCTTCACCCCGACCTGTCTTATTTGGCTCAGCAGAACTGAAATGCTTTTACACACAGACTCACATAATCTCAGCGATTCTCTGCGTGATCAACCTCTCACATGTTTAAGCTGCGGGAGATTTCACTTGTCATGTTTGCATAGTAAGCTAACGATTAATAAGACGATGTCGGAGGAATTGGTGCACAAATTATCATCACTCACAGATCAGTGCTGTCGCTCTCTATACACAGTTCGCACGATTGCAAAGTGAAAGCAAAAAAACAAGCGCAAATTCAAACGCGACTTCAATATGTCACATATTGACAGTGGCTCACCGATGCCAATGACATAATTACCCAGCTACATTTCTGAAAGAATGCAAAAGCATTGACATATATTTTTCCTACAATAGCCCGACGGGCAGGGCAGAGATAGTTTTTGGTAGCCCGACTGAAAAAATCGCTAGCTCCAGGACGTCGGGCTAGCGATATTGCAAGCCCTGTATCTGATTGAGGAATCACTCATCTTTGGAAAAGAGAGTTTATTACAGAGAAATGTCTCTTTCCAAAATAAAAGCTATACTATCCGCTTCTTCTGGGCTATATTCTCAGCAGCATAAGGAGAATCATGTGCTAACAGCTGTCTAAATGACTCGGCTAAAGTTAGTAGCATGCTTGTTGTTTTTGTCTTTGCACTAGGATGATGTCGGCGTAAATGTGCAGTCATATTCGTTGTGTTCCCACTAGTGCTTTCAGGTTAATCTCGTTGAAATGACCTTAACGCCACAACACGGCAAATCTCCGTTAACGAGCTACCGCCGATCGCCCCGTGCATGGGGCTAGACGGCCAACACGTTAACGAGCTAACTGCGCTAACACACTAGTTCCCACCCATGTAATTGAGCATTGCGTGGCACATCCAACATACTGTTTTACTTTAGTCCATGACTCGCTTACCTTCAGGGTCATACGTCACATGAAAACCAAAATAATTCCAAACGCCAGAACTGAATGAGGTTCAATTTGCCTGTTGCAAGGAGAGCTTAACTTCTGTCTTGCTAGCTTGCCCTGCGCTCTTCCTTCTGATTATGCTGTCTGTGTTGAGCGCTCAGTGGATCTGCGCTCGACAGTGCAGCCTAGGCGGAGTAGTCGAACACAGATTCACTGAGCGCTCAACACAGACAGCATCGTCAGAAGGAAAGTTGATAAAATAAATTACAAATGTTGTATTGTTCGATACATATGCGTACCGAACCGAAAGCACTGTATCGAACGGTTCAATATCGATACGAATATCGTTGCACCCCTAATTTATACATTTCATTTTTTTTTGTGTACTCTTTAGGATTTTGTGTAATTCTTGGGGAGTGAATGTAACAGGGTCATAAATCACATCTTGTTATAATTACACAAAATGTGTTCTAAACCCCCAAACTGCTCCTTTTATACCTGACTTTTAGGACCTCCAAGCCTGTAGTTATGTTCATTATCAGTTAGAGCCCCTCCTCATTCTTTTCTTCTTCTTCTTTGGTGCAATCCTATAAATACAGTGCACCCCTTTTGCCTCTCCCCTTTTCTACAATTCCCCTGTGGGAGAGGTGGGTGTCCTTTCTTTCCAACACTGTAAAACACACATATAATTCATATTTAGCCACCCTGATGTTTCTGATTGCTTCAATTATTGTCATTATTAAGCCTGTTTTTGTAAGATGTTATAAGTGTGTAGTATGTGTGTATCATAAATGTGTTTTAGGCGCCATAAATGAATATATACTCCTTGCTAGCTTGGAAGTTGTGGTGGGTTGAGCTAACCCTCTTCCCCACTGTTTGTATTTGGTCTAGGAGCTGGAGTGGGCAAATTATTTACTTGGAGGTCTTTCTTTCTTTTAACTTTTTTATGTCGGATTTCATGTTGTTGTTTTTGTTTTATTTTATGTCAAATATGTTACGTGTAAATGCATACTTTATGTTTAATGTAAAAATAAATGCCAGCCTTTTCTACAATTCCCCTGTGGGAGAGGAGCTGGAGTGGGCAAATTATTTACTTGGAGGTCTTTCTTTCTTTTAACTTTTTTATCAGACACGCAGAATCACACCGGTTACAGCTACACACTAGCTGCTTGTTTAGGAACATCTGTCAGCCAAAGTTTTCTCTCTCTGAAGCCAAAACAAGATCCAGCTGGGCGAGACCGAAACAATAAATGCACCTACTGTCCAGCTAGCTATAAGGATCCAAAATCATTTTTTATACATTTTCTTTGTAAAACGGTTAATTTTCATTGGAAAATTGAGAATTTTGAACAAGGAAATTCTGTGAAGATTAATTAACTTTTGAAGCCAGCTTCCCATGGCCAGTTGGACTTAAATAAATCCTGGCAAAACGTTACTCATTTATTTGTTTATTATTCATTAAACTGTATAGAGTTATTGTAATAATTAAACCAGTTTTCCTGTGTAATAATAAAACAAGAGAATCGTTAAAATGATTCATAGGCAGACTGTAATATTATTGTTGTCATTTTTCTTCCAGATCCATTGGACCCGTTTACATTCATTCATGTGACAGATGTGTCAGTCGAAAGCTGATCTGATGGTTGTGTTAAATATCAACACTTCACCGAGTTCTTTTGATTCCTCAGAGACATGGAAGACAAAACACTGCTCATAGACCATTTAACACTTTATTTCACTTTCACGATACTTCTAGAAGGGAGATGCGTCCTGCATGACACGTTGCAGCGGATCTCAAATGGTGACGAACACCTGACAGTTTTATTACCGGGCGCCTTATTCTAGTCTAAACAACAGCATTTCAGTAAGTTTCCACTACAAGATGCTTCCCTCTTATCTCCTGCTCTACAGGCAAACATGGGCGAGAGTCCTCGACTGAAGGACACCTGCTCTAATGCCTTTATTGTTCAGGGCTGTGTCCACTTAACATACTTCTATATGATTATATGGCACTTTTGATTAATATGAGATTAATATAAGGCCCAGTAATAAAACACTTCAGGTAAGATCATTCCAACAGTTCCTAGAGCTGTTATATATAAACACAAGCCAAACTGAGGTTTGTTTGGTCTCTCATTTGTAGCCCCTCCCACTCACTTGTCCACTCCTGCTTCCAATAAGGATAAAATACATCTGCTGATGTGGTTTAAAAAAACACTGCACCCTGTTCTTAATAGCATAGTTTATTATTGTAAAAACGCAGCATTGGAAATGTACAGAAATGGTTCACAGACACTCGTCTTTTGCACAATCACTCAAAACAATTTACTGCCTTTCTCCACTCATCGCAAATCCATCAGGGCTGTCCATTTCCCCAAATCCTTTTCTTAGTATTTTCATCCAAATCACCGGGTTACCAGAGCAACAGCTGCACAGAGCCTCTTCTTTTAAATAATCTGACCAAAGTGCTGCAGAGGGGCAGCAGCACAGCAGCTGTAGTTACATCGAAGGTTTATCTGTGTCTCAATTACGATTTTTATTTGTGGTTGAAGTAGTTACAGCGTGTCCGTTTGGCCTCTCAGGGCCGCCGTAGTGTAGAGAAGGCGTAAGCAGGCAGAATACATCTACAAAGGCTGGTACTGAAACCAGAGTGAGAAGACTGGTTTACCAATAAAGGGGATCATTTATTGTTTGCCACACTGAAGGACCGAAATAATGAGACTGGAAATAATTTCCATGAGACTGGACTAATGAGTTAGTCCGGTCTCGTAGAAAACACGTGAAATAGTCATGAAAATGAATCACTGCACATGAATATGGACACAGCTTGTTTAGAAAATATTGAATCCAATTTCAAATGCACAATTGAAAATAATGCAGCTTTGAAAAAGCATCAACGGCTTTACTTTAACCAAAAAGCTGATCTTTCTTCTTTTTTTCACAGTATAACTTGAGTGTAGAAATCACAAGTTCAAACTGCAGTCTCATTATGAGAGACTTTGTGCACATGGACATAAATCATTGCAGGCTAATGCAAAAGTACGGCTGTGTAAACTAAAGAAGGGGGAGACAAAGGGACAAATATTACAGCTGAGATCATGGGAATGCAATTCAGTTCAGTTCAGTGTATTCAATATGTCATTATTATTATTATTTATAGAGCAGTTGTTCAAGGCACGTTCTACTGTAAGGTAAAGACACCCCAACAATCAGTAAATCCCTTATGAGTAAGTGCTTTGGTGAGAGTGGGAAGAAAAACTCTCACAATGAATTACTCAGTACTCAGGCCACATAACCAGAGACTGTACACAAAGACTAATCTGTTTCTTTATTCTGCTTTTGCAGCTGCTTCCTTTAGATGTTGCCCCACCGCACCTCTACCTCACCAGCCCTGCATATCCTCCTTCACTACATCCATGAATGTCCTCTTCGGCCTTCCTCTTCTCTTCCTGCCAGCATCTGTAGTGCTCTTTTTTACCATGAAGTCAGACTGCCATCATCTCCTTTCTTAACCTTGCTTCAACACCTCTTTTCCCTTCATGGTTCATCAGCTTTATCGCTCTGTGATAAAAAGAGGTCACTGCCTCTCTCCGAGACGTATCCACACCTACACAGGTATGTCATCTGAAACAGCTTCACTGTTTTTAACATCATTATTTTATTCTTGGTCACAACCAACATCTTGAAGGCAGGAACTCCTCCCCAAACCGGACTGTGCACTACAGCGTTGTCCAGCTGAGAATCATGGGTAGAGATTTGAAAGTCATATTATCCAAACTGAAGATTTGCTGCCTTTTGGCTACAGCTAGAAATCCTGTCCATGAAGATTATAAACAGAAAGTCTGTCATGGCAGATCCAGCAGGGTCCAACACCCAATGGGTCTCATTTACTGATGGCAAAAAGCAGCTCTCACTATAGTGGTACATGGACAGAATAGCCTATAACATTGGGCCTGAAATATCCCACACTCCGTCCCTGACAAGACTCCCCAAGGGATGCAGTGATTTGCCTTCTCAAAGGATTGACTTACACTTTAGGAACATGTTTTAAAGATGTTCATATCTCAGCTTTCCACAAAAGAAGCCTCATACTGAAGGGTACAGTACACTTACATGAAATCTACCGAGTACATTCAAGCTCCCACTTCAGATTCTGGATATTTTTGGGGCCCTTATTGTCTAGACAATAGCTGCATGGACTGACAGTTGCCACGGAGAAAAAAAAGTGATAAAAATTATTACATGTCACTGTAAGATTCAGAGCAGAGGCAGAGTACACTGGTGTACGATGACACCCTCCAGATTTAATTCTGAACGAGCAGACTCTAATAGACCTCTTTAATCCTGATATGTGACACCGTGTACTTTGTAGAATAAGTCACCTGTTCCTCTCACTCTTCTCTCTGTGGAGCTATCTGGCCTGTTAGCTCCACCGGCTCCGAGTGCTAATTACTGACATTTCTCCTGAGGCGCCCTACTGCGCTGTGGTTGTCTCAGTACCTTTCATTCCACCAGTGGGGACACTCGCAAAGGTCACACGCCGCATAACACACACCGTCTAGTGAATCAATGAGTCAACCTGTGTGTGTGCGTGTGTGTGTGTGTGTGTGTGCATGTGTGTGTGTGTGTGTGTGTGTGTGTGTGTGTGCGTACGTGCGTGCGTGCGTGCGTGTGTGTGCGTGCGTGCGTGCGTGCGTGTGTGTGTGCATGTGTGTGCGTGTGTGTGTGTGCATGTGTGTGCGTGTGTGTGTGTGTGCGTGTGTGTGCGTGTGTGTGCGCGTGTGTGTGCGTGTGTGTGTGTGCGTGCGTGCGTGCGTGCGTGCGTGCGTGCGTGCGTGTGTGTCTGAAAGAAAGAGAGAGAGAGACATGCATCCATTGTAGCGAGTGTCTGTGAACTTATCAGCACTGAAACTTTCAGTCATTCCACATTCTTTTAATCCCACCAGTGAAGAGCCTGCGCTATTATTCGTAGCTATAATTTACAGATGTTCCCTAAATGCATCAAAAACATGCAATCATGAAGCTACTGTTTGTAAAGACGACTGAACGCACTCACTGATCAAAACGTGAATGTGCAGAATGGCTGCAGCTTTCTCAAAAACTGCTCATCCAACCAGTGATTGATTAAGTCACGTTAAGGAACCCAAAACCAAAAATTAAACAAATAGCGAGAGAAATGCTTATAGTGCGCCTTTTTTTCAGCTTTCTTTATGAAAACCAGCTTGAGAGCATCAGACTGACAAAGACTGATGTCAGTGAATGTCGACACAATGATAGCCAAACAAACATTGTCTCTGCCATGAATGTGGAAGTCTGTGGAGTTCATAAATACTTAAATATGGATTAAAAATGTGACTTTGCTATATTGTCTCCAAATAAGAGGAAAACACCAAACCAAGCCCAGCTGACATAAACTCATTTTCCCAGTTATCTTAATGGATTTTGCCAAAAGGGAGAGGGAGCCCCTCCAACACTCCTTTGTCTCTGCATCCCTCTCTACCCAGAGTAGATCTCAGGTATATGCTGAAGCTGAATCACGATCTGAATTTTGGCATGTTTTTCTGCATATTTCCCACAAGTTGAATCTTAATAATAAGACTTGAATCATAAGCTGGCAACAAACCATAGACTTCTTTCTTGCAGGCCCTGTAGGCAGCTTTGCTGGGAGGATCATTTTATCAGAGATTTGTATTTGAGACGAGAGAAATAAATTTGATAGAGGTTTCATTCCAGAATCAGAAACCTTTAAAAGACCATTACAGCCACCCTCCCATATTGGACTGAATAAAGATTTGATAGCTATTGATCCCTCACTAACCTATGAGTCTACAGTTTGCTATATGTGCTCGCAGACTCGTTAGGATCCTAAACAGATGTTTCCCTTGAAGTGGAACTGGGCCAAAAGTGCTTTAACAAAGGCAGATTATTGCAGATTAGAGGTTCCCCTCTGCGTGCTTTGTTTTTCCTGCCCTTAAAAATGTACCCATACTCTTACTCAGGCCTGATGTTTTTACACTAGTTTCATTAAGGTTCATTTTCCCCAAAGGTTCAGAGCACAACTGTGAGTGTTGTTAATAAGGGACGTAAAGTCCAGGCTGTGTGTGAGCAGCAGGGTTGTGCGCTGCCAGTTTCAGGTGATGGTTGTTATACATTTGCTTATCTAAGATGGCATCTCTTCTGCGCATGTGCATCTCCTTTCCTCCTCAGCTGCCTGTCAGACCCATCAACACATGCAGAGAAAATGTCAGAGAGGAACGAAGCTGATATCGCCAATCTCTGCCTCCTGCCTGAAAAACAAATTAAAATCAGCAGCGCTGGATATTTGTGAATCAAAAAAATGCACAGCAGGTTTCCTCCCAGAGTTGATCTCCAGTTTGCAAGAAAATATCAATGTTTCAAAGGTATGGTTTGGTTTATTTTAGTCAAAAGGTATATAGCAACATTTAAGAAAAAAGGTATTATGGTTTAAGTGATGATAAACCACGTCCCACAGCCAAGCAGAGCTTTTCTTCTTCTTTTCTTGTTGACAGTTTTAACCTGAGGGATCAGTTCACAGTTCAGGACTCCTGAATGTTAAAAGAAGAGCACGGTCGCTGCTTTCAGGCGTGGCCTCTTGAACCGCTCTCAAAGAATGAGAGCCAGCTCTCATCACCAGCAGTAATCCTTCACACAGAGTTAATGTCATGTAGACACAATCGTTGATTTTTGCTCTTTGCATAACTACTTTGAGGTTTGTGGTGAAATCACAAAGTGTAAGTTATTAGTAAAAAACTTCCACGGAGCGATTTATGAACTGGACGGGAGTGCATGTGGACATGTAGACATGTCCGAGGAGATATCGTGACGAAGATATTCGCCAAAAGTGAAAAATTATAGTTGTTCATTGACAGTGCCACAGTCAAGCACCAAAACTCTCCGAGCAACTACAGCATGAATACTGCAGTGATGGAGCCATGACATGCGTGATCAATCCTGGAGTCCCTGATTTGTTGCTTGAGCCTCGCTTCTTGGACCAGTTCTGCTCTGAGTGTTTGAGCTACCATTAAGTTACATTAGTTGTCACCCTGACATCTCATTTCACTGTTACACCAATGACATGTCATTATATCTCCATCAAAACTTCTTCAGACTTGGACACTGCAGAGTTGCCTACTGCATGTGAGAGAGTGGATGTCACAGAACTTTCTGCAGCTGAAATCTGACGAAACCAGTTGTATCACTGGTCCTCTGTCAGCAAGTTAAACCATGCTTGCACCACTGGTTTGACCAAAACAACAGTTTTTGACAGCATGTGTGTAAGAATGAGGCGTATAGAGTTGTTTTGTTAACAATGCACGCTGCTGACATCACTATCTGTAGTTCAGTTTCAGATTGGACAGAGTACAGAGTGTCTTTCTCTTTTTTGATTATGGGATTTATGGGTGTCTTCTGATGGCACCTTTTTGAAAGCCAAGCCCTTTGGGTAACTGGAAACCCAATATTCTTCTCCACAGATAACTCTCCTGCATATGTTGTTTTACTGTTGCTAAGACTTGAAGAAAATCGCACACCTCACTGGAGAGAAAGATCGGATTGCAAGGTAATTACACTGAAGGACACGCAGGGAAGACAAGTGATTAACAGCTGTGAAAATGCCACATTTGGTTGAGGTGTGCTTGTGGTTTTTAAAAGCATATGGGCAAGAATAGACGACGCCCCGAGGGGGTTCACGGGTGCTCTCGGTATCCCACAGTGTTGTTAAAAGTCTGACGGTTGTTACAGGAGGAGAGATGGCAGTCACTGTTAGAGGCTCTCGTGCTGCTGCTGTTTGCCTCTGCAGCCATCACCGTCATTCTGCCTCAGCGGCAACAGAAAAGTAAATGAGAGAGACGTCTGCTCTCATTCTCTGGAGGCGTAGTTGGAGTTCTTTAAATCCCTGAGGATAAACTGAAAGATGCCAGTCTCCTCCTGTCTCCAGATTCTGGATTTGACAGTAAAGTCCTTGGACTTTATGTTTAAGGTTGTGTTTGTCTGCACATCTGTAGCGCAACACACACACATGCTCAGTGAGTCCCCTGCTGAAAGGACGAACTTCAAATCCACTGACCAAATGTCAGAAACAAGGTGGATAAAAACACATTGTGATATAGCAAACATATAACTCTTCTCATTGGCTCCGCCTTGTTCCGGCGTGTCACTTCTCATCAGCACGTCCTCAACACCTAATGTGGACCTTGTTAATTTCGTGGACATCTAAAGTGGTTATTTAGTTATTTGCAGGTTTGGGCAGCATGGGGCACCTAGCCTGGTGATTCTTACGGGATGCGTGTCCAGCCGGGATTCAAACCCGTGACCTGTTGTTTCAAAGACAGTCATGTCGCTACCACACTAATGTTCATGGTATTTCAAAGAGTTACATTAAACATCATCTGGAGGCTGTTTAATGCACCCTGGGATGAGAATGCTCCTCCTCCTCGCTACCTTTACACACAACATGCCCTTTGGAGGCGGTCCTTGATGCACAGCATGTGTGTCTCTTGGCATTGTTAGATAATGGTCTTGCAGTCCTAAAACATTATAAGGGATGACTGTGGTTCAGGATGATCAACCAGGATTTAGTGGTTTGTACGCTGTTCAAACCTTTCTGATGCATTTCGTCTGCGCTTGTGTTTTACTTTCACTCACTGGTTAAACTGACACACACGTCCCTCAGTTGTCATGCGCTGGGCATCAGAGCCATCTCAGAGCTCAAGCTCAGTGATTTGAATGATCAGGATCCACATCTTAACAGCTATGCTCCCAATACTTTTAATCTTAATAATTAAAATGAAATGAGAGACAAAGATAAGCAACATGGGCGTCCATCAGCACGACTCGTTTTTACAGACAGCCTCTAATGGCCACTCGAGAAACTGCAGTTTTTGACATTTTGTTTTTGTTTCCTTTGCCTCTGTACTGAACATACAGATAAAAGTACAGTTTCTAAAATTTAGACTGCTCCTCTGGGAGTTCTGCTGCTGGGGTCTCTGGAGAGCCTTTGCCTTCATTGTGACTGATGATGATCAATTCCTGAAGACGAACAGGCGCATACCTTTCTGGTAAAAATAGGTACCTTAGACAGTAAATGAATCTATTGTTCCATTGTTAATGGAGACGGGCCAAATACTCTTTGTCTTTCACTTGTTGAGAATAAATTTTGCATAAAAATCTTTTCCATTTTTCCCGGGGCTTTCTATCATCCTGCTCCTCACCCTTCTCTCTCTCTCGCTCTCTCCTGCTCCTATACCACATCACGCAATTTCATGCTCTCCTGGGGGAAGCGTCCATATTTGTTTATCTTTAAATAACCTGTTTATTCCCCCAGAATGTACTTGTTCTACTCGGAGGATGCTGGGAGGGTGTCAGCATGCGGGAGGCGACCTACGGTCCCTTTCATCTCTGCTTTTCATTTATTATTCAGTCCCACCAGCAAGTCTGCAACGAAAGGCTTCACCTCGTCCTTATCAGGCCTGCTTCCAATAATTATATTCCCTGTTATTAGTGCTCTGCTTTCTTTACTAGCACACACACACACACACACACACACTTGTTTAGTTTTTTTAAATTAATGTTTGAAACAACAACGATTTCAAACAGGAAAAGAAATCAGTGGTGCTGCATTGCCTGCTGGTTTGTTCATTTATTAAAAACACGATGTGGTTCACTTATGATGGATATGCAACTCTGTGGATTCCATACTTTCTGTGATGTACCACAGATTCTGAGAGACGGTCGTTTTTTATAACACAGATTTTACAGTTGTAGTGGCAATGCTTTTTTTCTTTCTCCAACACATGTCTGAGAGTGAAAGAAGAAGTTCTATGCATGTACTTCTCGCACATCCTTAACAGGAACTTTGCCCTAGAGACTACAAACTAACTTTTTCTCTCAGTTTGCCTGACACTAGATTCTGCCTCCCTTTCACAACACAACCCAGGAATCATCAGTATTATGCTGCTCTTAGTTTTATGGGTGTTGGTTTTGCAAGAAGATGATGATGGAGAAAGTTCATCCATCCCTTTTCTTCCACCGATCCATTTGAAGGACACAAGGAGCTTAGAGCAGTGGTCATTGGACAGGTTACCTGTGGCAATGTTTTTGAGTTGTGGGAGATCCCAGAGAGAATCAATATCAAACCAGGAAGGCCAGCCTGCATTTGAACCCTCAACCTTCTTGCTTTGAGAATACGAAGATGGCCCTGACATAATGAACACTTATTCAGGATCATGTGATGTATAATAATAATCGAATATAGGCCACCACTAAACAATAACTGGCTAATTCAGACCTTCCCAAAGTGTGGGGCCCGCCCCCCCTGCAGGGAGGATGCGGGATGAAAAGGAAAAAAAAAAAACGCTTGGACACGGGCGCCCACACAAACGCAGAGCAGGAGATGAAGCATCGCTGAATATGTTTCCAAACCAACTTCATTCTGAGCCAAAGACTAGAAAATATGGTGAAGCAACTCTTCCCTTTGGTTTCACCTGCACAGGTGCCGAGGTAGGTCTCCCTGCAGGATTGGTCTTTCCTGTGTCTGGAGCAGCGCTGGGCTGTTTAAACCACGGACAAACAGGATCCCACATTCTTGATTTTTAGTTCACAAACACTTGTTGTAATGACTAACTGCTCCTGACATGTTGGAGATGTTTGCTCTTTATACAGTAAAGTTACAGCTGGATACAAATAACATCAGGCTGATCCTGCCACGATTTGTCCCCCCGGTTCTAAATCACAGACAAACAGGATCTCACAGCTGTTTATGTTTTTGAACACATTTTGAACAGAGAGGCATTTTTTTTTTTTTTAAATGTATTGACAGCAATGTTGAACATTATTACACAGGAAAAAACAACTACAGTAAAATAATGACACCGTGACGCCTCTGCCTTTGTAAATGGAGGGACAGTAACTGCGTGTAAAACCTGCAGACAGTCAGATTAACAGTATTTCGTCTCTATCTGCTATTCTGCAATTCATCTCATGTAAACAATAGCGTGGCCACAGCGTGACGTGGAAAAAGGCACATACCTTTGACGTTGAGTGACGAACTCTGTATTCCTCGTAAAATGCAAAAAACAAGTTTTAAAAATCTCCGTTTTCGGTGATTGGAAACGCCGTTTACGTGGACGAAACAGCTGCGCTTTCAAAATCACCCGTGTAGGTGCGGACGCAGCGTAAAAGAGTTAGTAGTTTCTTTTATTAGCACCTGTAATTTATTGCAGGTTACTTGTATTTGCTTAATTGTTTACTAAATGTTTGAGGTGTGAAATAAACCGCAATGGAGCAAAATATGGGCGCGTGTGGTTGGAGGATGTGTGCGTGCGTGCGCGCAGGGGGGGCGCAAACATTTTTCTTGTAAAACAAAGGGGGGGGGGGGGGCAGCAAAAAAGGTTTGGGAACCACTGTGTTAATTCAGACACCTTAATGTCATGTTTCTGGGTCATTGGACCCAGTTTTCTATATTTTGCATTGATTTTGTTCCTTTTCATGTCACAGAGTCTGTTGGTAATTTCTGGTTCATGTTCTCTTGCCTGTCAGGCTCTTTTGTTGAGCCTGTGTCTCCTGTGAGAATCTGTCTTGTCGCCTGTGTTTAGGTTTCTGTGCATATCGCTCCCTCGCCCTCTGTGCGTCTTAGTCATGTCGTTGTGTTTCGTCTCCCTTTTCCGTTCACGTTTCCTTCCATGTTCCCTTCCCTGTGTGTCATGTGCATTCATGTATGTTCTCTCCAGTCGTTCATGTCTCTCTGTCTCTCCCTCCATGTCTCATCTCTGTTATCTGTATCCATGTTTCCTTCGATGTGTCTCCTCCCATAGTTTGTCTTGTTCTGGTGTGCGGTCCTTTGCAGCTGTAGGATTTTACATTCAACATTCTTTGGATAGAAGAACGAGATAAATAAAGATAAAAATAAGTTTAAGAGGTAATGCGCACATTATATACAGAGATAAAATATCTAAATGTATCTGCAGGTACAGTTCAGGTTCCACGTTCTCAGCGTTAACTTTTAGTTCCCAGTCTAGTTTATTGTTTAGCTTCGTCTATGGTTGCCAACTTTTTAACTTTCAAATAAGGGACACTATGGAAACACAATGCACAACCAGCGGGGCATAGTGTAAATGTGCACTGTATGTGACACTGCAGGCTATGATCAATATACGGGAAATTTAAGGTAGAATCAGGGACAAAACAATGTTTGCTCATTAAACAGGCCATCCCGGCTACAACGGGACAGTTTGGCAACCGTGGCTTCCTCTTAGTTCTCCTGTGCCCTTTGCTTTTGCTTATTGCTAACCAGCCTTTAAATGAATGTTTCACATTTTGTTAAAGTAATGTTTCTGTGAAGGTTCTCAGTCATCCATCGTAGGCTAAGGAGCTTGGAAAGAAAAGCATCTGGACTTCTTTAGGTGGCTTGAAGACGTTTCAGCTCTCATCCGAGAAGCTTCTTGGGTTCTAGCTAGCCTCACAACTGAGACCAAGTCCTTAGACTTAAATTAATGTCGTTGCCACATGTCTTGGGTTCACACTACAAACAAAAACTCTGCAGCTGCAGCCTTTTAACATCTAGCTAGTAAGTGATATCTATGGCATTAAAATTCCCAACAGATGAAATGGAAATCACATGGCTGTTACTTCATCAGATTCCAACTATACCTTGTATGTCAAAGACGGATGCATTCTCGAAGTCCCTCTGCATGTTGATGCTATATTTTGATGCCTGCATGTAGGCTTTTTGGAGCCGTGTGTTTATCATATTTAGGGTGGAGTGCTTAATTGCTAGCTAAGGCTAGCTAGTTAGATTAGTATAGTATCTGTAAAATAGTGGCAGGAAAGTAGTAGAATTTCAACTGGGGCACCAGCCATCTCTCCCACTATCTGGGAAAACTTAAGGATTACAAGAAAAAGCTCAAGACATTGAACTGCTACCAAACAATCCATCATCCATCTGCAGGATGCAGCACAACGCTGTAACTGATGAGACCCAATGGCTTTAATGCTTCCATCTGTCACGGTATGGCATGGCACACCGTGGAAGGAGTGGGGAAGGAGGACCCAGGCGCGGTACTCTGTGTATAAACAGTGCGTTTATTTACAGTGATGGAAACAATAACAGTAAATCCCCGTGCTCTCCCGTGACTCCCGTGTCGTGTCTTCCCAAAACGTCCGTGCTCCGTGTTCTCCACTCTCGTGTGTCCACACACACCCCGTGCCTGCTGCCCTCCGATGTTCCACGCTCCTCCTGAGGGGAAAATGACAGAGGCAGCCGTCAAGACACTTAATTCCAGTAGGCATACACTCAGACTTTAACTAAGCAGAAGACTAACGTGGAGTCTCATGCAATGATCCCGCGTCGGTGGGAGCTCCAAGACTCTCCTAAGTAGCTCCCCCGACGAGCCCTGATCAGCGGCAGGTGTGTGGCTTCGGGTGTGGCCAGTCCTTCCGCAGGGCCACACCCCTCAGGCCTGCAGGTGGCTGAGCTCCATCCTCCAAGCATCCCCGCAGACATAAACACACACACTCACATCTACAATCATGGAGGAGAGCAGCAGCAATACCAAAATACATATAATAATAATAATATAATACATGGCTGCTCAGGGATCCTGGGTCGCCCAGTCCCAGGACCCTGACAATCTCAGTGCCAAACAACACGGGACAAACAGAGGTCAAGCATCCAAATCTATATTGGTGGAGTGGCATGGACCTCAGTAACAAGTGGTTTCAATCCAATGCATCAGTCTATATCAAAAATAATCATTAATAATAATTACTAATACACTTTATAATATCTTGATGCATTCTCAATGATCCAGGTAAGTAATCTCCAAAAGTTGCTTCTGTTCATCTGGACGCAGCGTTTTGTGGGAGAAACGTTTCGTCATCATCAGGTGACGTCTTCAGTCTCAGCTGACTGCAGGTTTCAATCTTTTTTTTTATTATTATCTCTTTTATTGGGACAGCTGTTGAACATAACAGTAGTATGCCTTTTTACACTTTCTTTGCTGTCACATTTTAACTTATAATTGAAAAATAAAGAAGAAAGAAAAAGAAAAAAGAAGAAAAAACTAGGGTTAGGAGGCGGCAGGGCAGGTAGGTTTACATAATACTCAGGGTTGTAACGTCATATACAAAATCACACCTCATATGCTTAACATAGTCTGTCCATTTAGACCATATTCCGTAGAAGGTATCCCTCTGAAGTTTAAGAGAAAATGACATTTTTCCCATCGTATAGATCTCTTGTACAGAATGTATCCAGCCTTCCATCGTTGATGGTTCAGGCTTAAGCCATCTTCTCATAAGAGGCTTTTTACTTGCGGCCAGAAGGACATACAGGAGTCTTCTGTCGTTGGAATTCAGTTTATCCGCTGGTACATTGCACAAAAACATGGTCTCAAAAGATGAAGGAAAAACAAATGAAAAAACATTTTGTAAATGATCATGGATTAGAGAGCAATACTGGCTAGCTCCATCTCCCCCACATCTCCAACATTTATCACCAATTCCTCGATATCTTTGTTGAGCAGGGGTAATGAAAAATCTCATAATGCTTGCAGGTTTCAGTCTTATCAACAGGACATTTGCACAATGACTGAAACCAGCCCAGTGAAGCAACAATGGGCTGGGAGGGCAGTTCCTTAATCTTAATTATGCAAATTCTCATGACCATTGATCAATAACCACTGATCAATAACCATGAGTCCCATTCACAGAGAGTTGGTGAATGGCTGCAATCACAGCATGTAAGATGGTGACAGACGTACCCTTAGGCCCCTCCTCGATTCAGAGATGGTCTTTCCCTTTTCACGTAAATGGCCTCCTTGACTCCGCCCTCAAACCAGCGTTCCTCCCTGTCCAGGATGTTACATCCTCATCATTGAAAGAGTGTCCACTGGCCTGTAGGTGTAAACAGACTGCAGAGTCCTGGCCTGACGAGGTGGCTCTGCTGTGTTGTATCATCCTCTTAGCCAGAGGTTGTTTGGCTTCCCCGATGTATAAATCCTGGCAGTCCTCCCGGCACAGCGTACACTATGCTACTCTGTGCAAATGTCCTGTTTATAAGATTGAAACCTGCAGTCAGCTGAGACTGAAGACGTCACCTGATGATGACGAAACGTTTCTCCCACAAAACGCTGCGTCCAGATGAACAGAATCAACTTTTGGAGACACTTTATAATAATTCTTATAAAAATATGACATCATACTGTAGCAGTGCAAATCCTCCTACAACTGTGAAAGTAAGAAAATCCCCCAGAACACACTGGACTCTGCAGAAAAGAAACAGACCAACTCTTTTCTCAAGTGCTGCAGGGATTTCATTCAAGTCTTTCACAGACTACTGGACTGTAGCGCCTGTACAACACTTTCACCTCACCCTGTACGCCTGTAAGAAACAATACTCTGACAGCATTTTGTTTCCAGTTTGGTGTGAACCTGAGAAAACCGCCAGCGCAGTATGAGAAACACTTTGATTTCCCAAGCAAAGAAAACACAGAACATCTTTGTTTCACAAGTTTTCTGTGTTTGCAGGTATAACTTTGAGGTGTATAAATGTTTGTAGTAAAGGAATACATATTTAAATCAGTGATTTACTGATGATGAATTCAGTTCAATAAAGTATTCAAGCCTCAGTCTGGCTTCAGCTATGATGGGTTTTTCAAACTGAAATTAAGAACACATCAAATATTGATAAGGCGGCAGAAACAACCACAGCGTCATCTGTGATATTTCAAGTTTTCTGAGTTATTGTGTCATTAAATATGCTGAAATTTGTATAAAGATTCAACAATAAATGTGGAGTAAAAAAAATTAATGTTCTAAGGATCAAAGTTGTCTAAAATCTCCCTGCATGAGAACAGAAATTTAAATAACAATAATGATCAACTAACTTTGTTTGTTCTTGTTTCCAACATTAGCAACAGCTTGATATTTACCTCCGAAACTGAACATGAAACTGGTCCAAAACCTCTCAGTATTTTCTCGATATATCAACACTATCTCTGTGACGAGGGGTCACATCATATTTGGAATAAAAGAAAAAATACTTTGGCTTCGATTTAATTTGTAGGGAAACAGTAAATTCAAGCATCAGAAACTGATTATGCTCTTATTATTCCAAGACCACCATAAGAACTAAAGCTTCTGTGTAAAAATTAAAGGCTGAAAATGACAAAGCTGCTGTGATTCAATGTTGCTGCATGAACAAAACAAAACGGTTTAATGAGAGCTGTGGAATAAGGAATTGGAAGGTTAACAAGAGAGCAGAATAATCCACATGATGTAGCTGAAATCAGAAAATCAGAAGCTGAACCGAGAACCAGCTCACTTATCAGTTAATAACCTGAGCGCTACTGAGGACAGAGCTCGTATTTAAAGAACCAAACTAGAGAAAATGTGCCTACATCCTTCTCAGCACTCCTTTTAAATTAGATTAATTAACCACTGCAGATGAAAGGAACTGCCTCAAGTGAAGAAATGCGTCTTATCTGTCAGTATGTAAGCATGTGTGTGCGAGACAGAGATGCAGGACGAGACGGTGCACCTGACTAACAGTGCAGATATCCCACAGAAATAGCAGCACAGACAATTTACTCTCAGTGGGAGCTGCTGACGCAGCCTGCAGTGTGCGATTTTCAGCTGATTGGGAGTCACTGAGCTCTCTTTTCCTACACTGGCCTTTTGTTGTGGGGAAGCTCTGGCATACATATGTACCTGCCCCTCGTCTCTGTAGAGCTCATTGATTTTCCTCTTTTCTCAACCACCAAGCCTTTCCCTCAGATCAATGCTCCCGAAAAGCTTTTTCACCACAGAAATGTCAGGCGTTAACTAGTGGAGCGTGAAGGGCAGAGACTGTTTCCAGGTTCAGCTCCTGCAGAAGAGGCTCGGGGCTTTTTGAGGAGCTTGGAGATGTCGGAGGCTGACAGAAGAAAAGCAGGAGAGGCAGGATCCAAATAGCCGGCTGTCATATCCACTGCCACTGAGATTGCCCTGCCAGAGCATTCATACAAGTGCAAAATGTAGGTATTTATACAGGTGCTCTCATTTTCTCTCCATTAACACAAATGAACTGTCACGTACAGATGCCATTACTATACACGGGTACTGGGAGAAAGCATGGCCCTGCCATATTTTACTCAGACGTTTAGAAATTGGGTGTAAGAGTCCTGCAAATTGCTTTAATGTTACCTCTGGACAGCCAACTAAATTAAATTTAGGTTACTAAGTCTGACTTCAGGAGTATCTGCAAATTGTTTGCAAGAAATACTTTGCAGGTGCTGTGCACAGAAAAAGTTCTGGGTGACACTATAAAGAAAATGTACCAGAATAAGAAGCGTGTTTCAGCTGCCGTGTTCCACAGCGTGCAGCTCCACGGACGTCAGATAAAGCAGATTACAGGAACATCTGGCATTGTGTGGGCTGATGTCTGAGGAGAAAAGGAAACAGAACAATGGGAACAATTTAAATGTATAAAAAGAATCCAAATAGAAGAAGATACGGAAAAAAATCACAAAATTACATTAAACAAAAGCAAATGAAATAAAACAGATAGTGTTGGCTGCTCCAGCAGAAACAAGATACGATTCTGCCTCTGGACTAATTACGTGCACTGCTGGCTGCTTGTATTTGTCAAAGTGATGATGTGTTTTCTATGACAGTTTAACAGGATACACAGCTTCATAAAATGTGTGTGCCATAGTAAAAACTCTATTAAATCAATCCTTCCATCCATCTGCATCCTTCCGCTTAAACAGTGAAGTCAGATTCAGACCAGTGATTTGATATAGTTGCATTTCCAGGGTTTTACACAAACTTCAGGAGCTCAAATACATGTTCAATATAAAACATATCAAAAAGTCAGGACAAAGGTAAGTACATACCATAAAAATGAATGGGGACGTCACCTGGAATAGTTTGCATTTAATAGATGTGCCTTGTTGAAAGTTAACACGTAACTAGCCAAGTTTAAACTACTACTAGTGTTCAAAGGAGCTTGCCGTACATACTACTAGTGTTGTCAAATAGCCTTGTTTTAACTGAGTAATCCACATTAGCATATGTAAGGAACAACACGAGTCCGTTGTTACTTCATTCTGGCTCCACAGTTTCCACTGGAGGTAAAACAGAGCCAGGCCTGTGTTTTTGTGATGCCATTTCAAGCTGTACAGAGCACCTAATAAGTCAGGCACAGGAAAGGGGAAGTGGATCTGGCCAACTTCAAAATAAAAGAACCACGCAGACCAAAGCCGCCATTTCTGAAACAATCTCTGTGACTTGAAGTTATGCAGAATTTCCACACACGTACTGCAGAAATTCGTATGATTTCCCTGATGATAATCTTATCTAACAGATGAGAGTATGAGGTATTCCAAACCTGTAAAACACGTTTAAGAGAAAGTAATCACTGACTTTCATGCTTTCCATTCATTTTGAGCATTGAGCCTGTGATCAAAGTACAGCTATATGAAGCACCCAGGCTCATAAAGGTCACGTGAGAAGCTGCACACTCTTCACCTGCAACGGTCACTGTGTGGTAGTTTATCTTTATTCATCACAAGAAATCAAATGAGAATCTTAAAGAAATGTGGGCTGAAGCTAAAGCTTGTGTAACACCTGCCAGTGATACAACTTCAAGTAGAAGATGTTAAATCAATAAATAATCAGTGAACTCAGATTTTAATTCAACATCATGAAAAGATCAACCATCAGTATCTAATTTTATCAGGACAACAGTCCCAAAGTTTAGCCGCAGTAACAAACACACAGTAAAACTTCATATTGGTCCATGTTGGTTATGTAAGAAACTGTTAAACAGCTGTAACCCATAGACTGTAAAATGGCCTGCATTTGTATAGCGCTTTACTCAGTCCCTAAGGACCCCAGAGCACTTTACACTACATTCAGTCATTCACACATTCACACACTGGCCATGGCAGCTACATTGTAGCCACAGTAGCCTGTAGAAGACTGACAGCAGGATCTCAACTATTTGTTTGCAAAGTCAGATTTTTGAGTCCAGGTTTCTAATCATGTGGCAAAGACTTACCAATCACAAGTTAGTAATGTCTTAATGCATACCGTGCTATATCACTGTTTCGAGGATGAGGTTTTTGCTTTTGCTACCAGACGATGCGCCCTCTACTGGCCATTAGAAAGAATTTAAGCTTCAGGTCCTTCAATCTGGGAGCTTTGTTCGATTTTGTATTTGCAGGGTTTGTTCCCTTTGCACCATTTTGGGGGGATATCCAGTAAATAATGTGGTTTGCTATAAGGAGCAGTGTGTCCTTCAGGTGTCACTAGAGTAAAAATCTATTATTTTATTAGGCTTTTACTTATTCTCTCTTTTGGATCCAAAAATCCTGACATGGCAGCTGCCAACTTACAAATGTTAAAGCTTCAAGACGTGGGGCCAAAATGCAGCAGTTACCAGCAGTTATCAGCATGCTGGTTGATCATCTTTTATATGCACAGTTTATGGTTTGCCCTATTCAGAAATTCTTTGCTAACTCTTGCTTTGAGTTAACAGAGAAACAGCTTTGAGAAATAAAACATCCACAGAGTCAGAAGGTCAAATGTATGGAAGACAACAAAAATACACCCTGGGTGGAAAGCATGGCACAGGTCGGAGAAGTTGCTGTCTTTTAAAGTAATGGAGGTTAGCAAGCACATTGATCTGTTTTCTTCCTACAGCTCCTTCAGATGGAGAGGGGAAGGTTGCATCCTTTAGTTAGTTCAGGTGTTGTGTCCTTGAGTTTATTGGTGAGACTTAAACAGGAATGTTAATGTTAATAAGGAAATGGGGGGGAAAGCTCGAACAGCCGGGTCAATAGTTCAGTGGCAATAAAGTCTAAAGCTGCCTTTGGGCACTGCAGGTTTCATTCACAACACATTCAGGTCAGATGACTGCGTGCTGTTGGTGTGATACAGGAAAGAAACAACACTGATGTGATGTTCCACACAGTGATGTTTGACCTCCTACAGAATATCAAGTGTGACACTGAGACACCTCCACAGTAAAGGCTTTTTATAAAGGTTCATGAAAGTAAATGAATGTATCTCATTAAGACTATAAAACTACTTTTTCTATATACATGTCAAAGGCTGATGTGGTGATAATGGACTCTAAGGCCACGGCAGAGTTTCACAGACTTGTTGACTTTGAGGGAAACTTCCACAGGAGACCATGGCAACAAGGAGACTGATCAGGTTACTGGGAGAGAGAAGAGGCAGGGGAGGTAGGTTAGTCAAAGATGAGTCAGTTAAGATCATCTGGACTGACCTACAGAGATGTTCCAACAAATGTTTTGAGACTAGCAAGGACACCAGCCACTGGTTTGCTCTGTGGCACCAGCTGAGGTCAGTGAGTATTCCAGTAAAGGAGTCCAAGTGGAACAGACCAGTTCAGCAGAGACAGGTAAGTGGATCAGAGGTGAACTGCACTGGAAAGCAGGAAAACAAGGACATTAGGCTGGAGAGTTTACAGGGACATAGGAGAGTCATAAAGGAGCTTTATGACCACTCTGGAGATGCAGACAGAGACTGGGTGCTGGAGCTGGTCCTTAAGTGCTGGTTATTGATGAGGCTGATGAGCAACATGAGCTGGCCGAAGAGCAGGAAACCAGGAGACTTACAGAATACAACAAAAAGGACTATGACAATACACACATTTAGTCCTTCAGGTGCATCTAGTGGAGTTTCTACATTCATTACACAAAGCAATCATTTATTTTTTATTTATCGTTTTACAGAACTATAGTTCTGAAAGTAGCGTATGGTGTTTTAACCAGAGAACATGATCTCTTTATTCATCTAACATGGCATCATGTTTCCAGCGTTTGCTCTGTTTGACTAGAGTATTTGCATTGAGCCATATTTGTTATTTTTCTTTAGCTCGAGGCAAACCTGCCCTAAAATCAGTTTTATTCATCATCCAGGTCTGTGTCCAGAGACACATCAATATGTTTGCAGTTCGATGGGGATTTCACAAGTTATAGGACTATTTGATTCTTCCTGCAGGGCTTTGGTAGGCAAACATGGAAAAGTGATACGACTGATAATATGCACCATGTTTGGAAAAGTCTGGAATAAATATGAAAGGAGGTGAAGGCAAAACATTTGTTCCATAGTAGCAAAGCTGATTGAAGGTCTGTTTTAATTCCAGCGTCAGTGGCAGCTGAGCAACATTTACCTGCCACTGATTGCAGCCCAGTTTGACCTGTTTTTGACAATCGTGTAAAATTTGCTTAGCAAATCATGAATAATGGTTCTGAAACCAAACACATGGGCACTTACCAACTCTACCATTACATTTCAGTGCTGGAGATAATGACCAGAATTCAGCTTCTTCCAGTGATGCCATTCAACGAAGTTTGAGCATGTCAAAATGGACAGAAATGTAAATTTCTGCATGGTACACCCAAGTTACTTTTAAAATGTATTCCACTACAGATTACATGCCCCAAAATGTATTTTGTAACTTATTCCGTTACGTTACTCAATGAGAGTAACGTATTCTGAATACTTTGGATTACATAATATATATACAGTGGAACCCCGACTTACGAAGACCCCATTTAACGAAAAATTCAAGTTACGAAGGCACTTAACGGCAATATTTCTGCCCGTGTTACGGCAAAATGCCCGCGTAATGAAATCCGCTAGCTCTTATTGGCTGAGCCCACAATGCCTTCCGAATCATGTGACAACCCCCTTGGCTTTCGTACTTGAGCTTCGCTGTTCCACTTGAACAACGTGTTGTTGTTGCAGTTAGCAATTAGCCTGTAGCCTATCGTTCACTCAAAAGGCGCGATGGGTGCTTCGACTTACGAAAGACCCTCAGGAATGAATTAATTTCGTATTAAAGTCGGGATTCCACTGTGTCATGCTTTTTTACAATTACAACTACATGAATGTCCTATTGCTGTGTGATTTATTACTATTACTGAAGGTTACTCTCCACACCAACACCAGCTAGATGTTTAAATCTTAACATAAATGAGTAACAGTAGGTGGACATTAGGTAAGGCTGCACTTTTTGCAGCGATCTGGTGTAGAAAACTATTCGCGAGATTGAGACTCAGGCATTTGAGCCTCTTTTGTTTGGGTTTCCAGCGGCGAGGAATTACCAGAAACAGAGAGAGCAGAGCCGAACATATGAAACAGGAAAAGACCGCCGTGTAATCCCTTTATTTCAACAAAGTAACTGTATTCTAAATACCACCTTTTTAAATGGTAACTGTAACAGAGAACAGTTTCTCATATTTTGCATTTCAAATACGTAACGGCGGCACATGTACTCCATTAGAAAAGAAGAGAATAATCCTTTAATTGTCCCACCAGGGGAAATTTGGTTGTATCAGCAGCAGCGTTACTCCCCAACACTGAACACACCTCATCCAAAAAGTCTGCCTGCTTCAGTTTTTGTGTTTTTTATTAATCTGTTTCTAATGAACAGTTTCTTAGTCCACAACCAATCGATGACATCACAGTGGCTATGCTCTTCTCCTGTATGTACAGTTACTCATACAGTATGAGTTGCAGTTAGACTCACATCCCACAGTAATATCTGTATTAAGAGTTGATCACAGTGGCGTCATTATCTGCGGTAAAAAGCAAAGGTCCATGCATGCAGTTTAATAAGACTGAGGCAGAAAGCTTTTGGCACCAGTGTAATACTATCTCCTCAACTCCTACCTGGATGTTATTGATACTGAACAGGCACACTGTGTCTTCGATGGAGAGCAATCTCATACCATCACAATGTAAAGTGTGTGTAAATGAATTACACACGTCGTAATAGAATGAGCGCTATTTGTCCTCAAGAAGAATCTGAAGGAGACGTCCGCCCCTCACTGCTGGCTTCTAATGGAGTAATTAAAACAGAGGAAGCATCAGTCATGTTTCTCTCCTGGGAGATAAGCTGTAGGGGGTTAAAAGACCTGAAATCAAAAGCTCACAGCAAATCACACACATCCTGCTCAGAAAACTCCCACACTGGATCAATTACATTATGCTGGAATACTAATTACCAGTGATATGGGAATAATCAGCCAATTAACTCAACACAGCATCAAAACCCCATGACGTCTTCGAGCTGGAATGGAAACAATTCATCAGCTGCCTCAGAACCAAACTGTGAACATACCTGCTGACAGTGGGTCATGTGACACAGGCCGAGCAGCTGGTACTGACACCTAGCAGAAGCCATGTTTAACAAGTCACAGTAGCTGAGGTGGAGAACTGGGTTGCACAGGAACAATCTTGCTATAAATAACATAACAGCCAGATTTTATTAAAGTTAACAAAACCTCCTCTGGTCTGTACCACACAGCAAGCAGTATCATTAAAGTTCTCTCTGTCAAATTGTCCATATTGGAAACATTTTGGAGGAAGTAGCAATATTTTTATTTTGGGTTTTAACTTCCTCATTTAAAGCATAAAGCTCCGCCCAAAGCTCCCAGCCATGTTTGGTTCATAATAATAACCACTGGAGCAAAGCTTTTTTATTTTTTATTAGTATTTTATTTGAATGTTACTACATATGTTTTTTAATAATGTTATCAATGTAGGAGTAAATTAGCAGGTGTCTGTCTGACATACCCATAAAGTCGAGCTACTTAATGCCTTCATAATGCTGCATTCATCTGTGAGTCCACTACAGTTAAAGAAAGAAAATTCGATCATCCGATAGTGCGCACAAAGGTCAGTAAATTGTTTTGACCGTGCAGAGAACTTAAAATGGACCAGCTACACATTTGTCCAGCTGGCAGACTTCAAAGAAGTGTAAGAGGAGTGACGGCTCAGCTGTCTCCAGCTGTCTTTGTCCACAACAGAGACGAATCAACGCTTGTGTTTGCCAGCATTAGCTTCTTAGCACTCCAGCTTCTCCTCCAGTTGTGCTCAGTTCTGGAAAGAAAGATGGCAGCAGATACAATGACATATCACTGGCTGATGTTATAGTGCACACTTTAATTTGCAATTCACTTTTTAAGAGTGAGAAGTGAATATTTTAGGGTTGTGCTGCTCACCTTTTGATTCCTCGCCCTGTTACTAGAGTAGAATCCATCTGGGGATTCGACACACTGCAAATATGTAGATGTTAAATCTTACCCGGCTTGTATTTGTGTTTGAGCCACACAGACGACTTCCGATTCAAACTGAATTTAATTTTGAGATTTTTTACAATGTCTCAAAGTGACGGGAAAGAAAAGCCAGACACAGACGTGTGTGAGTTTGCTGTGACTGCAAACGATCACATAAATGTCTGCAGAGCAGTTTATTTTTCTACTGATCAAATTAATGTTAATTAGCAACTGCAAGCACTGACCAGCAGCAATTACCATTAAGCAAAGCTCTTTACCAGATAAAGGAGGAGAAGCATGTAAATGGTGTGCATGGTGGTTATGGTCCACCTCCCAAAATCTCTGTGAACCAGTTTCCATATTCACACATGCTCAACACCACAAATTGGTGGGTTACCAATCGTAGCATCGGCAGCAACTCTGTCCTTCTCTGTTTGCTGTTACGCAGACATAATTGGGGTACAATAATTGCATTTCATTGGCACTAAATCACAGTTAAAACTGAAATGTTAAAAGCCCCATTGTTGCTCACTGGATTTTACGCACATTGTCACACAATTACACTGCTTTGTATCTAGAAATAGTTTTTGAGTAGATGGTTATAATTTGAGATCCACTTTCCTTTCCCTTCTAACCATTTGGCAAATAGGACATTGCATCAAATTAGCCCTTCCTCTGCTCTCACAGTACGACTAATGAAGGACACTGAGCTGCTATTATGGTTAGCCACCAACAAATATCACCTCAGCTTATTCCAGCCAGGATAACTTGGATGACAGTAAAGACGTTTCTGACTCACTTGCTTCCTCCCGTCTCTGTCTTTATGATTGCTTGAGTTATTTATACGGTTGTGTTAATGACTTATTTTGACAGGATTGTTTGTTTTTTCGTGTGTCATATTGTGTGTTTGCTCCCTGTCTTTGTCCCTCGTTTCCATTGTGGTTCCACCTGTTCCCAATCAGTCCTCCTGACGTTTTTGTCTGTTTTGGAGGTTTTTTCTCTTTGATTAACATTTTGTTTTTATCTGGTTTCTATCAGCTTCATTAGTTTGTTCTAGTTCTACATCCTGTAACTGTCTGTGAGCCCACATCTCGACACACTCATATATAGTCAGAATGAGGTATGCAATGTCAATAATAACACTGCAGAAGCTGAAGAAATATTCTGTTGGTCCATTTAAGCACTTCGCCTTAGTGTATGTGAACTATGCAGTACTTCTACTGCAATACCAACAAGTGATCTGTGATCAGATTACTGTCAGATTTTTCATTCCACACAGGAAATGTTAGCTGCTGCCTGCCTCTCTCCTCTGATTGTGATCAGTTTGCAAGGTGTTTGTTGTGTGATTCAATCAACGAATTTGCTGTCTATAAACAGGGTTACAGGTGCTACAAACATGGTTATCAATATACTATCAATACATTGTATCAATATACATCTACAGCTACATTAAGTTGCTTAAACTGCTGTGATTCTCACTGATGACCTTTAGTGCATCCAATATCTGACCAGACAGAAGTCACAATAGACACTGACAAACTGCAACAGGCTGAATAGTGTTACGTCTAAGTGCTCCGTGCATAGTTTCCCTGTTCGGTGGAACTAAAGTCAAATATAGACGCTAAAGAGACCTTATAGCAAAGTTTCACTGTCATGTGTGCTGAGTGACTGCAGGGACGAGCACCGGCTATTTTGGGATATCACGTTGCACATTTGAAATGTGCTGCAACTTGTTTTATCTGCCTGAAGTGTGGATTCACTGACTGTGGCTCTCCACAGTGCGCCAGTATTATCAAAAGGAGCTGTGCATCCCGTTGTGAAGCAGGCTGTTGTAGATTACGAATTCTGTTTTGTGCAGGAACCGCTATATAAAATTATTTCTCACAAATGTGTTTGTCAGCAGTGTGTCCTGTTTATTTCAGCTCTCCATACAACCAATCAGCCTACGAAACGACTGATTGATCATCCTGTTAAATTCATTGAGTCCTGGCATTGATCTATATGGTGCTTTGATTTCAAGCAAGCACACCTTTGTTTGCCGAGGTTTTCACCAACAGCTGCCCCTGCTGGCATGACGATGTGCAACCACACAATGCAAAACAGGAACAGCTTGATAAAGAAAACAAACAGCCCGAGGCACTCGTGGGGTTGGAGTTCAAACAACCACATCTCACGAACCCACAGAACCCAAAGGATCTCCTGTCAAAACCACAGGACACCTCCAAAAGTCTCAGATCTCCTTATTGGTCAGAGCTGTGTGACAGCACGAAGAGGACTTAACAAAATATTAACCAGGGGACTTTAATGGTGGCCAGTGTACACACCCTCGTGGCCATATCCTCGTTGTGCACATGTTAGATCGTCAAGCATCAGGTACCTTGGGTTATGCTGAATTCAAAGCACACTGCCATGCCAGCTTCCACCCAGCTGGATATATGAAAATATGTGTAATTTTTGGCAGGCTGGAATTTTTTAACCTCATTACATTTGGATCAGATCATTCTTGCACTGAGCCTCAAGAATATTACCAGATCATCATGCAAAAATCTCCAACAACCTCTTCTTTATATTTTTCTAGGAAAATTGGGAAAGAGTAGGTGCAGTAATTTATTGAAACAACACATGCAAGCATACATGAACATACAGTATATAAGGCAAAAACAGAGCACAACATTGACCAACTTTATTCTTTAACAAAGCCTTAAATATCCACATAAAAACTAGAAAGAGCATCATTTTTCAGACCATTTTAAAAAGTACAAGAAGGTCTGGACCTCAGAAACAAAATATAAAAAGTCAGGGGCAGCACACGCCTTTTACACAGTTGTTTTTGTGGGAGGATGGAGTACTCTGCTAATGCTAGCAAGCTGGGTTTGTGTATAAAAATGCATACAAAGACTGGAGGATGAATTTCCTTGATGGTCTCTAACTCATAGCCACATAATTTATCAGATAAATGCACAAAAACCAAAAGCACAGTTGGGAGGTCCAGTTAAAGTGCCTTCAATTAGCAGAGGTGAAGCCGACCAGACAACCAGACTCCTAACTTCTCCAAAAGTCCACCCACCACACAGTTGTTCCGAAGGCGGAAGCTGTCCATGGAGCCAAGAAGCATTTTTATACCAGGCTGTAAATATGCTTTTTAATGCTGTGAAGTTTGCCGTTTTATCATGGAAAACTGTTCATTTCAAATCAAGCAGCATAAAGATTGCACACAGTGTGCTCTCTGAACAATGGCAGAATGTCAATTATAACTGAGTAGTGTTCACAGCCAATAAGATCAAAGGCCATTTCCATGACTTTTTGACTAAATGCTGCTTCCCCAGGCAATAGTATTGATCAGCAGAGCCGAGTCCGTGGGAGGACCAATAATCTTACCTTAATATGGGCAGATAAGGGGCTTCGTGGCTGCCACTTCACGCTTATCTTTCTTTATATTTGACTGTCGGGACTGTAGAAGAAAATCATTTCAGTGAGATTCAGCAGGATCTTCATTTCCTGTATGAATACTTCACAATGTGTTTGCTGCGTCTCTGTCTCTCTCTTTAGATTTAAGAACAAAGAACTGTAACGGCTCAGGAGAGATTGCAACCATCACGTCATTAAAGACCATGGTCATTGAGGTTTTTCACAGTGGCCTGTGGCACTGGTGCGTTAGTTCACTGACCATGAGCCCATATAGCCTGCATCAGTATGTTACAGGGGTGATGGAAGCATAAGTCGCAGGTTTGTGGTCCAGTAGACCCTCGGGAAAGGATTGTGGTTTGGGTTAAAGCAGGCTCCACAACAGAAGACCTCACTGACAAATTATGAGTTGGGAGGGTCAGCTCGCTCTCCATAATGTCACAATCCAGTGGGTCATGTGTCGAATGTCAAAGCGCACCTCATGGGTAAATGAGCTGCGCCAGCGGCTTTGACTAGCTGACGCCTCAGGTAAGAATGGCAGTTTGTTGTCGGGGTGGGAAAATGACATCATTGTTGTCACAAGACAAATTGTTACACATTATAAAACACATTTTAAATCAATATATTGTATTAACCTTTTTAAGAACATAAAACCAGTTGCAGTAAATTTGATCTTTTATAGAATTTATAGAAAGTCTCAAAACTGTAGAAAAGACAGAGAGCGAGATATGAAAGAGCAGAGAGCTGCAGAGTGCAAGACACTGATGGCAGCACTGCATTAGCATGATGCTGATGCAGACACTGAAGATGGAGATGTGGACTAAAGAGGTTTATCAGTATTTATCTTTGACCCTTGGAAATAACAGCAGGCTTTACAGACACAGAGGCATCTTCATACAAATACACGTTTATAGAAACAAAGAGTCTTCAGGTCTGTGGAGTGGAAACGTATGCCTCCTGTATGTTTCTCCCTCTCTTTGTGTTTGTAACCCCCACACCTTATCTCTCACCTCTCCCCTAATATGTCAGTCATCATAAAAAAGTTAATTGCTTTGGGATTTCCTTCCAAGGCAATCACAAAACCAGTCCTGTGTTCTGGGAATTGGTGGCTTTAGTCCTGACTTAGTTCCCAACATCATTTTCAGACACAACTGAGCGGAGCCTTTCCCCCAAAGGACTCCAGCAGTCATTACCTCTTTGCTCTTTTAAACTGGGGATCTCAGAAATAACAGAGCCACTGCTCTGGATTTAAATTGACCGTGTTTCCTTGTACTTAAAATATAGCTAATTGGTTTTGCTAACAAACCTTCGGGTAAGTGTACGGCTCCTTTGCTGAAGGAAGCCACAGACCAGGTATTAATCAATAACATGAGTTTGTTTAGACAGCTGCATGTGTTTGCAGGTGATTTGCAGAACAATAAGAGGACGGCCGCAGAGGAAGGTAGAACGAAGCTGATCCAATTGTTCTACACAGGTCGACTTCTCGGTGAACTCCAGCCCTGTGATGCCTGAAGTCTCATACATTTTGTTCATGAAGCTCATTCTTAAACAGCGGACATACAGGGGGATCTATGGTCTGTAACTCATAAATGCCCCCTTTTTAACTAAAGGTGGCAGCTATCTGTTCTGTTTCTGCAGTGATGTTCATCATAATTCCAAGGAAAGTTGGGAATATGTTCTCGGTCTAAAAAGTGACAAATGTGCCTCAAATCGACATTCTTTGTAATGGCCAGCATGTGTTTGCAACAGGAAGTCAGATGACCTCAGAAAATGTTTAACTGATGAGCTCATTGTCTCGTTTTATGCTATTTGGTAACTTTCATTAAAGTTGTCACACTTCACACACACATTGTTGTGTCTGCACTGATCACTCACTCAAGCACTGAGGTTGAGGCCGTGCTCCACCATCTGCAGCTCATATATGTCACAAACAAAGTGGACCAGAAACAGCTTTAGTTCAGTTTTGTAGTTTTACATTTCAGCCTAAAGATGTACAAGAACACCAGGAGCCTGATCTCACAGACGTGGGGAACCACGGCCTTTGAACACTACAGTCCATGATAATGGCAGGTAATGTGTTTAAACTAAAGGCCAGCATAGCCAAAAGCAACATACCCGCCGTGAAATTGATCTGTGTCAATAGTGCAGCAGCTTGGACAGATATTGTTGTCTATGAGTTGTGGTTGCTGCTTTAGCAGTGCGATATCTGCCTGGGCTGAGGCTCCGTGAGCCCTTTGTATACTGCTGGCTGTTTGATGGTATTCACTCTTTTTTGCATATCACAGGATCATATGACTGACTTTAGCTGCTGTTGAAGAGCACAGTGACATTTTTACAAGAACAAACAGAGACAGTGGGGGGAGGCGAGAAGAGTAAATGCAGCATAAACCTACATGACAGAAAGATCACATGCATTTTCTGTGAGCACAGCCGTCATTCAGAGCGTTTTTATGGTATCGAGCGCTGGGATTTTAATTCTCACAATCCTTTTTTCATAGGTCTTTTTTTTTTTACCTCTTTATGACTCGAAGGCTGAGTTTGGAGAGTTGAAATCCCGCCGCAGTTTTTAAGATGTATGGCATTAAATGTGCGTATGAAGTGCTGGAAAGTCTCCTCCAGCCCGAGGCCAGGGCCTGCAGGGCTAACTGGTTTTATAAACAGCTCTTTGATGAGCTGGTGAATATTAAAGATTTGAGGTATGTCGGCAAAGTATTGTCAGGGGAACAGTGAAGCTCAAAGGGCTGAGAACGTGCTGCTGAACAATACCGGCTCTTATCTATCTGCCATAGATACGTAGATAGTTGTATTTCCCATTTCCAAAAGCACAAATACAGGAAAAGAAAAAAAGTATTCTGCTACAATTAGCTGTAGGAAAATGTAACAAACCCAAAAATAATAACAAATTTTTATACATGCATATGAATGTGCTGAAGATCTTTGGTAACAAAAACTGTACAAAACAGTACACGTGGAGAGCCTTAAAACAACATTAAACATGGGACAGCTTTGCATTAGCTTTTAGTGTTTATCTGAAAAAAGACTGGCAGGAGGAACAGGAAGTCTTGAGTTGAAGATCCATTATCTGCCATTAGTCAGATTTTCCAAAAAATGTATAAATCTCGGTCTGTATATGAACAATCGACATGGCTTTGGACACAGTGAAATGTGCAGCGTATGCAGCAGTACCTTAAGCTTATTATTAGTGGCCAGCGAGGTGCACAACTCTGTGATTGCAGAAAGTCTGGTTATACAGAAGTCTTTGCAAAAACAACTCATCTGCTTGCTTGTCTGCAACTTCAGAGAACAGCTGTGATGTTTTTTCTCTCAATCACTGGTTTCAAGACTAACTGAAGACAATATGGTGTAGATTTTTTAAAATATGATCATATTTGCCCTGTTTGAGTCCAAAAGAAAGAATGTTTATGAATGTATATCCATCTTTAATATAAAGTCTATGGTTGCCCCAAGAGACGAAATCATCAGATTATTAGTCAGTGACTGGAAACACGGCTGAGAATGAACAAGATCAGGTGATCAGACAGGACATAATCAAACCCTTTGATTAGCTAAACCTTTGTGAGACACACAAAAAGGTGACCAGTATTGATTATTATTAAGAAAGTGATTTCCTGCTTTCTTATCTTTGCCTTGATTCAAATTTGTCACAACAGCTGCTTGTGTTTGTTCCCGTTCACATCTGCTGTGTAAATGTGTTTTCAGATCCCAGTGATTATTGTGAGGTTTTAGCACAGTGGGCAGAACTTGTGATTAACCGCTACGAACATTTAATGTCATTAGCAACATGTGAACAACATGAGAGGTATGTTGGTGCACAAACATGCAGCCTTCAGAGTGCAGCGACAGAAATCTGCCACAGCCAAGTTACATTTATTTTTCATTCACAGGGATGCTGTAAAATGTGATTGCTGGAATTACTTTTGTTGATGGAAGCCACTGAAAAATCTAAATTATGCACATCTCATTTTAGCTTAAAAAAAGTTTTGCCAGAAAGGAAAAAAATTTGGCCTTCAGGTAATTTTGTCCCAGAGCCACAAATAATTGTGTTTTGTATTCAATTCCTCCTTTCATGAGTTGTTTAAACCAGTCTGTCAGTCCTTTGAATTTGTTGAATCCACAATGAACGTCCTAATTAACTGAATGAACAGGATACACAGAAGAACTCTGCATAAATGTCAATTTTGAAAACAGATTTAACAGAGCAACAAAGCAGAGACGGTGGCATGAATCATAAGTTTGTGTTCCCATATGGCAGCTTTTGAGTTTTGCATTTAGTTTCAGTTTTTATTCACTCTTATGGGTCAAAATTGTCTTTGTTCCATTTAAGCACCAATGCCTCTTTATTAGGGTTAGGAAAAGTTTGAGGTTTACCCGTTAACAACATTAACCGTACATGATGAAAATTGGCCCTTACAGGCACCCACTGGATTTAAACACTGGCGTGGACTTGGCTTTATTCGTTTATTTCTGGACTCTATATTAACATTTTGGGTGCCACCATGTTGTTTTTTCTGAGCCGTGACTGAGAATATTTAAATGAAAGGATAAATCACTAAGTTAACACAATAGAAAGACTGGTTGCTGCATCCATAGACTGCATGGGAGCAGTGTGGACAGAGACCTTCTAATTAGGGATGGGTATCGTTTAGGTTTTATCCGATACCGGTGCCAAACCGGTACTTTTGAAACGGTGCCGGTGCTCAAACGGTGCTCAAACGGTGCTTAAAGAATGGAGAACACAAAATTGGTCCAAAAACCTCTCATGTTCAGCTGGTTTTTTGTAAAAAGATAACAATGTTAGCCTTTTCTGCAGCTATGGGGCATATATGGTATCACTCTTGGCTGGAAGCAGTGCTTAAACAATGGAAAAAACAAACTTTGTCCAAAAACCTCTCATGTTTAACTGTTTTCCACTTTTTCTTTGGTCATTTTAGCCTTTTTGTCCAGGGTGAAGGGAGTATCTGCCATCAAACAAGAAGACAGCCGCATGTAGCTATGATGATGTTTGCTAGTTCACCTTACATGCATTAATGTAATAACGTGGTTAGCCTACTCAACGTAAATTACACACGAACAACATGAAGCTACTCACGCAGAGAAGCTGCTGCTGCATCATCATCCTCATCATTTCTGCTACACTGGCAGGGCTAGGGGCCAGGACTCTCCTCTTCGGGTTTTTGGGGGATGTTGCTAACTCCGGGTCCGATAACAGGCACCACACCTGCAGTAGATGTGCTCGGTGTGAGGTCTCGCAGCAAGCTATCAAATACGGCGCATTTCTCGGCTTTTAAAAACCCGCTATGCATCGCCAGGTGTTTCATCGGATTCTTGGTGTTACCTCCTTTGACAGCATCACAGTATCAGCTTAAAGCACTTGTTGCTGCTGAGTTTGCATATTTTGCTGTGAAGTACAGCCAGACTTTCGCCTTGGACATTTTTAATCTGTAGCTCTGCTCTAAAAGAACGTACGTACCTGGCCCCGCCTACTATCCTCGGAAACGTAAAATGATTGGCTAGAATCTAAAGTGTATCACAGCTCAGGAAATAAAGCACCGAAATGTGCGCTGCTTTTCGGTCTGGTTACTACTGTTTATGTCAGAACCGGTGCGTACCCATCCCTACTTCTAATTACTGCTAAGGAAAAAAAAGCTAATGAAATGATAGAAGAAACTGAAACACAAAAATGATGGATGTTGTGTTCACACAGCAGGACACTGAACTGCTCCAAACACAGCTGAGAAGTCCACTTCACTGACTCATAGTAAAGGATGTGAAGACTAGCTGGCAGCTCTGTCATCACATTTGTCTATCAAAGCATCCTGGCCTGTAACTTTAAATGTGTGCTGTATCCAAATGGTCTAAAAAATGAAACGTTATGAAAAGTGAGACTATCCACAGAGTAATAGAAGATGTTCTGTAAGTGTGGTCTAAGGAGCTTGGAAAGAAAAGCGTCTGGACTTTGAAGTTGCTTGAAGACGTTTCACCTCTCAGCAGAGAAGCTTCTTCGGTTCTAGGTTCAAATGGTGGAGAGTCCCAGATCCAAGCCCTGTGGGAGTGTTGGGGACACCCCCTGGGACTTAAACCTGGGAAAAGTCCAGACGCTTTTCTTTCCAAGACTACGATGACCTGGATGACCGAGAACCTTCACAGACATATTCTGTAAGCATGGTTTTTATTGGACATCTGGGTTTATGGGGGTTTCTTACTTTTGACGTAGGCTCAAGTGGTGACCAGATGAACTGGAGGTTTTGTACTTGCCCTGATGAAGCATCCAGCCATCCAAGTTGATAGTGACTCCCATCAAAATTGCTATGACTGCTGTATCATGGCAGTGCTAACAGGACATCATCTGGACGTTGTTGCCAGCAGCTCTGACATCCTACACTTTCAGTTTACTGCGGGACAGGTTCAGGACACCACTGTGGATCAGGATTGTTCTGATACTTGCTCACACAGGGATCAAGGCTGGATCCAAGACTTGGGCTCAATGTTCTGTTCTGAGCCACTTTTGAGTATTTTAGGGATGCTGTGGTGAGCACTGTAATACTTGAGGAGGCCACTTGGCAGTAACTCATGAGGGCACTCACTGAAAAGCTGTTTCTTTGTGTTTGGAGGTAATTTAAGTGATTACAGAGAAGACAAAGTCAAGCACTTAATGTCTGAATATAATAAAAAGGACACAGCATTTGCATACTTCTCTTTCAAAGTTAATGGTGTTTGCACATAGCTGAACCGTAGCCATTCAGTGCTGAGGCCTAATAATGATCTTTGATAAAATATTAATGTGTTTTTTCCATTTTCTGTTTTGAGAGCAATTTTATTGCTGCCAGTTCCTCTAGCTATTTCGGAAAGTTTGTCCCTGCCTGTGCTCTAAAGGTGATCTGAGCAGAGAATATACACAGCAAGGAGCAGACCGTCCTTTTATCATTTATGCAGCAAAACAAGCTGAAGGTTGAGTGTATGTTTCATGGGCCGACGCCAGTCAAACAGACACCTGACATTTTCATAAAGCTGACTAGAGATCTACAACAAATCCTCCACCGCCGACATTCAAATCGTCTATGCGCAAATGAATAAGGGCTCGAACCTTATGAATCTTCTCATATGTCATCTACTGTCTGAGTTTCTGTAGATGTTTTTTTTTCTTTCTGTTTATATTTGCTTTGTTTAATAGTCGGAGCCAATAAATGTGTAGTAGGTTATGTGATTTCCAGTGAAAGAGCGGATTAACTGTGGTGAGTCAGACGTGGCTCGGCTAAAAGAGGAACATGAAGCACGTTTTCTTTTCTTTTTTATTACAACTACCAATCTGAAACTTGTTAGGTCCCTTCCAAGCACAGGTATAATAATGTATACACCACAAGTCAAAGGTTGGGACACAACTTCTCACTGAATGAGAGATGCACACTGAAGACATCAAATACATGAAACGGGATAAATGGAAGCAAATAAAATATTAATAAATAACTAAGCATGTCTTATATATTAGATTCCTTTGCTGTGTTGAAAGCGCTGCAAACCCTCATCCTTCTGTCAGTGAGCTTCATGATGTCACCTGAAAGGGTTTCACGTCACAGGTGAGCCTGTCAGGGTTCATCTGTGGAATTTCTTGCCACCTTAATGTGTTAGGCACCATCAGCTGTGCAGAGGTCAGGTTGGTGCACAGCTGACAGCCCTACTTGACAACTGTTATAATTCATATTATGGCAAGAACCAATCTGCTGAGTAGAGAGAAACAACAGCCCATCATTACTTAACGAACTCAAGGTCCAGAAAATTCCTGAAACTTCCTGCGTCCTCAAGCGCTACGACGAAACTGGCTCACATGAGGACCAAGAGTCACATCTGCTGCGGAGCCACCAGCCTCAGAAACCACAAGTTAGCAGCAGCTCAGATTAGAGCCCAGATAAATACCACAGAGCTCCAGTAGCAGACACGTCTTTACATCAGCTGAAAAGCTACAAGCAGAAGAGATTTGTTTGGGCCAAGAAACACAAGGAGTGGACATTAGACCAGAGGAAATCTGAGCTTTGGTCTGATGAGTCCACATTTGAGATCTTTGGTTCCACCTGCTGTCTTTGTGCGATGCAGAAAAGGTGAATGGATGATCTCTACATGCATAGTTCCCACTGTGAAGCATGGAGGAGGTTTGCTGGTGACACTGTGGGGGATTTATTCAAAAAAAGCACATTGAAGTGAAGGCCGAAGGACCAACAAGTGCTCAGCCTCTGTGGGAACTCACCTAAACTGTGTGTGTGAATAAAAAAATACTAATCATTTTGGATTCAAGTGTCAGCTGCATGAATGCAATGTCAGTTTTTACCAAATGATAGTTTTCATTGTTTATTATATTTTACATGTAAGAAAGGCAGATAGTCCCCAGCTTGGTTTCATTCGTCTGTCATCACATGTCAGTGTAATCAAGCACCACAGCACAAAAACAGCCCGTGGTCCTCGCCACAGCTGTGAAACCAGAAGCCGGAGATTATTATTGTCTTTACTGTAAAATTCATATTTCAGTTAAATCCACGATTATTACAGAAACACTGTACACAATAGGCAATAATGAATGTTTAGACTAAAAACGGTGTTGTTCCCATTCATTTTTAGCAAAATGTAAGATGTGACCAACATTAACGTTATAATATTTACCATGTGTTGTCCTATATCGACAAGATTTCATCTTTCTTATTTTATTTTTCAGATTCACAGCCTGATTGAAAACGTTTAAATATTTATTTAAGTGAATTATTTGAGCCTTCGTTTGGCTCTTTGGCTCCTCAGAGTCTTTCTGGGTTTGCTCGTGTGCTCCGTCACGTCTTCTGTTGCAGCTAATACAGAGTTCCAGTCTGGTTCGTTGCTTAGTGTCTGTGAAACAGTTAAATCAGCGTTTAAAGCAAAAGTGAAACATGCAGCAGTGAAACTGCAAAAACTTTCAGTGTTTTACTGCTTTTCACAGGACGCTCTATAGCAGGTATAGATCGGTTTGATGATGTATGATGATGACGAACAGAAAGCAGTTTTAAAACAGCAGCCGTGTATCTGAGTGCAAAACTTCCATCTATTGATTGCTAAGTAAGGGGAAACTCACCGATCACCCAGACTCCTGCTGTAATCATTTTCATTTTGTCTGCACAAGACAGATGAACAGTACACTAACAAGCTCGCCCTTACAAATGAGGGAAGCCTGTCTGATCCATATAAATATGCAGTTCTGCAAAGGTCCTTGCTGCCATGGAGGAACATGAAAAAGTAAACACACAGAAGGTGTTTAATACCTGCAACTGCGAGGCATATTTAATGTTTCCTTTATGACAAATATACATTTATTACAGAGGTTCCTGCACGCCCAAACCAAACACCACAGCCCCTTTGCAGGCTTTACATATATTTGCTGATAAACAGAACTAGCAGATCATCTGCTTCCCTCACACCCTGTCCCTGCTCTTCTTCTAGTCTTTCACTACATCCATGAGTCTTCTCTGTGGTCTTCCTGTCCAGCAGCTCCATATTTAAGACCCTATGTGTAGTATATCAACTATCCCTCCTCCGGACACGTCTAAACCATTTCAGCCTTGACTCTCTGACTTTGTCTCCAAGCTGCTCTCTAATGTACTCGTTTCTAAGCTTGTTCATCCTGGTGACTCCAGATGCAAGTCTCCTGTGGTTTTGTTAATGCAGCCATCTCCAAACTATAGATCATAGCTGGTCTCTCTGCCATCTTCCTCTTCTCTCCAGAGCGTATCTCCGCCTGCTCCTCGCTCTCACTACAGATCACAATGTTGTCTCTGAACGTCATCGTCCGCAGAGCCCTGCCACACCTGTCAGACGATGTATCAGTGACCTCATACGTCTTCTGCATGAGTCTCATCTCAACTTTCCATTCGATACCAGTGCACTTCTTCCTTATTCCTGAGGTATCCTTTTACTCTCCGTGATTGTGTTAAGCTGTCTGGTTAGAAAAGTGCACTGCCCTCTCTTCTAGACGTATCCATACGTCCTTGGGTACGTCATCGAAATAAACAGCAATTAAACAAAATGACAGCATGAATCTATTTAGAGTTCACATGTATTTTTGTGACTCCGTACCAATCCTTTGCTCCTGTTTTGACTGACTGAAAACATTTCTTTTGCATTTAAAAGTTCAAGGGGCTTGACAAGCTGACTTGATTGTACCTGATGATGTTAAATGTTATATGTTTTATATCCCTGATCTCCAACTGAATTGATTTTAGCAGGTGAAATGATGCTCACTGCACATGAATTTGTGTAGTGCATGAATTTTGGCAGGTTGGTGTTGTCTCAAACCAAGCATTAAACTACCTATGAAATCCGAGCTCTGGATAGTCCCTGTTCGTATCATTCAGCCACTTTGTGTGTTATGTATGTATTGGCCTATTCATTCAGAATAACAAGTGTAAGTTTGGAAGTTGACAGTATTTTGTCTAAATGTAACTGAGCCTCTTTCTGTTTAAGCTCCTGGAGTTTGCTTTGCAGAGCAGTACATCCAGACTTATCTGCATCTCATTTATTCACTTTAAACCATGTACAGCCCCGTCTTTAAAATGGTATCCATGGCTATCAGATGAGGTAGCATGAAAACTACCTACCTGATGGAGAAATGGACCTTTGACCCCTGGAGGTGTCACACGGTTTTAAAAGCACATCAGCTGCCCCTCTGTTGGTCTTCCTTGGTCTCTTGTGTTCTGGGGGCCTCTGGATGTCTGGAGTTTTGATCTCCTCCACACCTGCTTCAAGCCCTGGAGGACGGGGCTGTGGCCCCCCCACACCCTCTAGCAGATCATTACATGAAGGAACCTTTTAAAAACAAGCGCGTCCATGCTCACAGGTGTACACACGGGTGATCACACCCACAAACTACACCCTTTTTGGCTCCTACCTCAAAGCACACTGTGTTCTGTTGATCTTATGTGCTGCACAATAATGTTTAATATTTAGTATTTACTGTCATATTCCCATATATCATTGTGATGTTGTTTATTCTATTACTCTTGTTCTCTTCTGCTTGCTTTCTTTTTTCTTTCTCAGCAGGTGATCCAGGTGATTGATATATGCATTTTTTTTTCTCTGCCCGTTCTGTTGGTTTTTGTCTTTTGCCCTTCTCCCCCGTCCCTCTTCTCAGCTGTTTCTCTTTCCCTCTTTCTTTCTCCCCTTCTTTCCCCCAGTCAAGTCTGTCCCGTATTCAGTAAGTGAAAATAAAATAAACAATAAAAGGTGAATCAAATGGACCATTACGGCAAGGCTGGGATGGTCAGTTTGGTAAAGTAAATCCGTTGGGCATCTTTCTTTGCCTTTAGACAACAATTCTGATGCAAAAGAGCCAAACGGGACAGGCAAAAAAAATAAATAAATAAAAAAAATAAATAAAAAAAAAAAATAAAAGCACATCAGCCCAGCCAGTCAGTCACTGGTGGTAAGCCCTTCAGTCACCAGTTGTATGGATTGATCCCACTGTTAGTAGGTTCAAGGTTCTTTATTTGTCACATGCGTAGTTATACAAGTATAACACACAGTGAAATGTAGCCTGACACACTCCTCGACATGTGCAAAAAAAATTGGGGGGGTTAGAGGAAGAACATTATATATATAGTATATACATTGGGTGAATGTGCAGTAGTAGCAGCAAGCAGGTGAATTCTGTACATTAATAAGAATAGACATCTGACTATTTTACAGAATAGACGATATAAACATGTTTAAAATTAAAGGAATTTGAAATGTACATTGTGCCTTGGTTTAGTGCATGGCTATTCAACTACGAAGTTAGTTGGGCCAGATTTTCAAACCGAGGAATTTATCTGGGCCAGATATTTTTTTTGAAGCCAGGAAGCAGCAGATCATGATCAATTTCCAACCCACACAACTGTACTGAAAAACAAGTAATTTTTTTATTCCTATTCCCCTGTAAATCTGGTGACCTCTCACAAATGCACACCAAAAGGTCCATTTAAAAAAAGGGAGCTATATAATAATAACAAAAAACATTTTGATAATTCCCTTTCAAATTAAAATAATTTTCCTGCCATGGATGGAGCCCCATCCGTCACAAGTATACAGACACGCTTCATATCCAGACCATTTTCCTCAAAAAGAGCTGAAATCTTCTCAAACATCATTTTGCCAGCTGTGTGTCCCTCTAACGATAGTAAACCGAGCAATTTCCCATCCAAAAAACGGACATATACGCACAACTGGGCATTATCAGTTCTGTCTGTGATCTCCTGCTATAGACATTACATCAGTTTTCTTCAGGTCATCTAACAGCATTTCAAACTCGTCTGACGCCAGAACTTCAACTCTACGAATATTTGAACTGTCCTACAGGGGTACGTTTTTAATAGCAGATGTCACACTCACTTTTCACCGCATCCACCACGGCCAGCATGCAGTATTTCATTGTTTCAGAATCTGTGAAAGGCCTTTTCTTCTTCACCAAGAAGCAAACACGAAGGGAAGATGCTGCAGCTCTCTTGGGCTGTACAGGACCCTCACCATGGTAGTACAACTCCGGTTGTAAGATTATTAAACTCGGTAAAATGAATAAGTATTTGTCAGTCCAGGCAGGGTTAAAGAGAGCAATCCTGCAGCAGCGTTCTGCTGTACGGATCACTCTCTGGAGAGCTTTTTGGTCCTTCACACAGCTGTTCCCAAACCACGATGTCATGTTCTGTGTGAGGATGCTCTCCACAGCGCCTGTATAGAAGATCCTGAGGATCTCTGGAGAGACCCTGAACTTCCTCAGTTGTCGTAGGTGATACAGGCGCTGCCTAGCCTTTTTGGTCTGGACCTGAATGTGGGCAGCCCATGTCAGGTCTGAGGAGATGTGGACACCAAGTTACTTGAAGGACTGCACCCTCTCCACTGGAGCTCCATTGATGATAATGGGCTTGTAGTCTCTGTGCTGACCCCTTCTGAAGTCCACCACCAGCTCCTTGGTCTTGCTGACGTTCAGCTGGAGGTGGTTGTCCTGGCACCACGATGCCAGATTCTTCACTTCATCCATGTAGGCCGCCTCATCGTTGTTGGAGATGGCACCCAACACCACTGTGTCGTCAGCAAACTTCACAATGGTGTTGGAGCCATGGGTGGCCACACAGTCTGAAGTGTAGAGGGAGTAGAGCAGTGGCGAGAGGACACATCCCTGAGATGCTCCTGTGTTGATGGTGATGCTGTTGGAGAAGCACCTGCCCACCCTCACCACCTGAGTTTAGAGTTTAGTAGCTTCAATCACTAGTCTCAAAGTTATTTCAACAAGTGGCTGAATTGATTTGAAATTTCATGGTGTCTGATTGTCACATGGCTGCTATTCTCTTCCTGTGTGGATGCCCCGTCGCACCACGGTGCCTGGACTGAAGGCTTCGGGTTGTTGTGGTTTGCAGGGTTGAGGTTCTGTGAATGAGACTTCCAGCATTTGCACTGAGATCTTGGGAATTTGGAGGCCAGGTCACAAAACAATCAACGAGATCCCTCAAGCCTCAGCCATCCATCCTTTAACGGAGTTAACTCTCATTTTAATGACCCTGTAATCTCTTTGTCACCAAGTCCCACTACTGCTAAGAAAGCAAAACGTAATTATACCCGTTGTGTGTAACATTGCACCTTAATAAGTCAAAGTGTCACTGTTCAAACCTCAGAGTTTAAAATGACTGATATTAGTCATTAGTCAGCCATCAAGTCCTCGAACATGTGCGACCAAAGACCATCATCAAACATCTGTTACCATAACAGGACTAACTAGCATCATTTCTGTGGTTTTATAATTATATTTATTCTGTTTGCACAAAAAAGAAATCTTTGTATGTGTATTTTCAATCTTTTATAAGCTTCTAATTCCAGCGTATATCTGAGTGCATGTACACACAGACACACACAAGCACACACTGAGAAAACCCCATATTCCCGAGGAGACATTTGCACACATTCATATTCAGGAGAGGAGGAAATGATCAGGCTGTGGAAATGTCAGAATCAATCAGCCAATCAGGGACAAGAACAGAAACCCCCATGGTCCATGAAGCTGACAAGAATCAGTGTGCATGTGTGTGAGAGAGAAAGAGACACTTGAAGTGTGTGAGGGAGACAGAGAAATAATTGCCTCAGCATAGTGGAAAAGATTTTTTTCCTCCAGAAAATCACTGATAAAGAAGGAGATCGTAATTACCACTGCTGAGTTTGAAACTAAGTGAGACACAATGTAAGAGGAGAGAACATAATGCCCTCTCTATTGTATGTATGTCTTTTTGGTTAGTGTTCTACTGCCCTCTACTGAAGGCTTCGTGAACTTCAGTTTGAGCTGTACGAGTGAAACAGATGGATCATAAACAGAAAACTGAATTGTGCCCACTTAAGTTTCTTTGGGTCAAGGCAGAGCTTCAAACTGATCGAGCTTTTATTATAAAGGATGAGGCCGTTGTAAGAGATGGCTCCTGTATTTAAAACTCTCTGTTTTGAAGAGAGGCTATTTTGAAGCTTCAGCTTTTGCATTTTATTAATTCTTTAATGGATATTCCAATATTTGATGTTTGTGAAGCACTAGTTAGTCCAGTGGTTCACAAACGTGCCCCCCTTTGTTTTACAAGAACACCCCCGGCACAAACACACCCTCCAACCACACACGCCCATACTTTGTTTTCAAACTCCATTGCAGTTTATTTCACACTCTAAACAAATAAAAGTAAACTGCAATAAATTACAGGTTGCAGTAAAATAAACCACTAAACAAACCACCTTTGTGGTGCAATTATTTCATGCATAGTTGTTTCGTTTTTCTTTTTTTGTTGTCTTTACTGTGTAAGAATATTCAACACTGCTATCAACAGATTTTTCAAAAGATGCCTCTCTCTCTGCAAAAGGGTTTTAAAAACATAAAGCTGTGGGATACTGTTTGTCTGGGATGTGGACATAACTTGGCACCACCGTTGTGCAGGTGAAGCCAAAGGTAAGATATGCGTCATCATATGTTCTTTGGCGATGCTTCATCTTCTGCTTCGCGTTTGTGTGAAAGCCACGTCAAAAACCTGACCATGATGCTAGCAGTGTCCAAGCATTCCTTTTTTTATTCATGCACATCCAGCCCTCAGGTTCAAACAATAAAGTCAGAACAAAGGTACAGAACAAGAGGGCAAAACGAGCAGTATGATCGCACAGGACTGGAAGGGCACATGTGCTATTCTGTTCAAAAATAAAAACAGTCATGTTGTCTTTTATCTTCCAACATGTGCACTGCAGACATTCAGCATTGCACAGCAGCATGCAAACTTAGTTGGGAAACCTTGCTCTGATTTAAGCAGCATGTGTGCGCCCTGTGTTACAGCAGACTGGGACAAATCAGTGCTGTGACCTTCAGCTGCCCCATGAAGTGTGAACACATGACATTTGTATTTACTTTCACCATTATTTACCACTAAAGCTTTTATGTCTGACGTTTGGCGTGTTTTCTAAGTATATTAAATTCAGCATTGTTTGGTTCCCTGTGCACCAGCGTGTGCTTTCCTTTTAGCAAATTAGTTTGAATATTGCAGTATATGCTGCTCCGCTGATCTCCACCTGTAGCTGTGTATATTCAATTCAAGTTTATTTATACAGCTTCAAATCACAACAACAGTCGCCTCAAGGCGCTTTATATTGTAAGGCAGACCCTACAGTAATAGGGGTCTACCTTATATCACCTCTGTGATGTAGCACACTGACCGAGGTGCAAAACAAATGTGCTCATAAAGAAAATGTTTCCAATCTAAAAGTGAAGCAAACCACAGTGCTTTGAGACCATCGCCATCAGATGAGGACTGTGCATTTCACTCATCTGAGACAAGAAAAGTGACACACATCAGCCAGATGTTAGGATAAAATGCAGTTTTGCATTCTTGCCAGACAGAAGGAAATCCTGGTGTCTGTCAAGAAGCACAGAGAGGAATTCAAATAGGAATGAAAACAGACGAAGACGATAACAGGTACACATTGTAAAGGTCACAAGACACACAACTAGTTTTTGTTATGCTTTTGATATTAAATTTCAAGTCACCAGTTATCCTGTTTTGCCTTTTCATAGGAATGATTTTTAGGTAACGACGGCAAACAGCTTTTCCTTCACATCTGTGCTCCCTCAAAAGGAAAATAAGCAGCTGGAGGCAACAGGATCTGGAAGAGAATCAGTGGCAGCAAAGAGGCTCTAAAGACTGACGGATAACAAGTGATTGTACTACAGCATCAAGTGATACGTTTTAAATTCTGACTGTGAAGTAAAAGGGTCATGTAAAGATTTTAACTACCTTTAAAATTGTGAATAAATACAGCACTTCTGTAAATGTGTTTACTTACCGTCCACCACAAGTTAATTAGTAGTTAACTACTGAAATAGACCAAATAACTACATTACATACTTATGTGCTGTAGCCTTTGCAAGGAAGTAGTGGAGGAATCTAAATGGTTAACATGTTAGCTGTTAAAGACCACCTGCATATAAATGCAGCTTGTAGAATAGATTTTCAATCTAACCCAGTCCTGTTTGATTTATTGAGCATTTTTAAAGCTGAGAGTTTGAAAAACGTGCTGTACATGACACAACACAATCAGTAAAACAATAAAAACAAAATAAAAGGCAAAGATAAGAACACACTGCTCTCAAACAGGCAACAAAGTGGCCATGGGCGATCATTGCACAGTTTGAGAGCACTAACAGAGAAAGCTGGATTGCTCCGGGTTTTCATCCAGGTTTTTGGGAGTGCCTGGAGCAGCTAGTCCAGGACGTCAGCCACCTCGACGGAATATTTTTGCAATCTGCAGCTCAGCTTGTACGGTGGTGCTGATCCATGAAAGGTTTAAAAAGTATATAGTAAAATCTTAAAATAAAAGAAATGGGAATGCACGATAAACCCAGAATTGATCTGCTTGTGTATTTAATACGGGTTTAACATCCACCTGCAGAAAAGAAAGAGCAGCACAGATACCAGTGTGGTCGAACACAGTGACGTTGGTCCTGTTTTCATATACGTTTCTTTATAAGGTTATTCATGCGTTCAAGGGTTTACACAAGCAATAAGCCAAACAGCCAAATGTATTCATTATTATGCCCAGAGATGGGCAGTAAGGCGTAATCTGATTACTTTTTTCAGGTAACGAGTAATGTAAGGGATTACTATTGCGAAAAAAGTAATTAGATTACTGTTACTTTCCCGTAAGCATGCTGCGTTACTGCATTACTAAACCGTCATACTTTTTTGCGACATACATGGATAACATGGAGTGATGGAGAGAGTACGACCATGCAGCGTTTAAAGCGTGGAAGTAATCACATTACTTTGAGTTTGATTCTGTAAAAAGTGACACAAACATTAGCGTCTGCTGTTCACCCTGCATGGGAAGAAAACTTCTTTCTACAGCGAAAAATTAAACTTCAAATCTGAATCTCACGCTGCCACGGGAACGTGACATCCACAGAGAAACCCCCCACTGACAGGACCGCTGTGGGCAAACCTCCACCCGCCCCACTCCTGCTAAACAGGTGACAATAAGAGCGACAGGACTCAGAGCTGCTTTGAAGTTTTACTTTCATCTATTTGAAAGAGTGTAAACACAAAGCATTATTTTATTTTATATGCTGGAATATGCAGAACATGGCTTTAAATGGTAAATAATGTCTTCAAGTCAAAGACTGTTGCATATATTGTCATTTTTGCTTGATGCAATGTGCATAAAGTTCAAAGATTAAAACTAATAAAACAAGTTTTAAAAAGAGACGTTTCCATTTGATTCAGTGTTACATGATGGATTATGCAGACAAGTAGAACTGGGCTGAAAGGTCTGTTGCTTTATTACATATTCAGGTTGGGTATCGTGTTTTTAAAAAGTAACTAAGTAACTAATCACTTTTGAAAGTAAGTAATCCGTAAAGTAATGGGATAACTTTTTCTTGAGAAGTAATCAGTAATTAGTTGCTGATTACTTTTTTCACGTAACTTGACCAACGCTGGGTTTAGGCCAGACGGCGTTACAACAGAGGATTTGTAACTCTGTAACAGTGCCAGCATCCGGCTGCAAGAACAAACAGAAACAGAAGTAGATGATACTCTTGTCTCTTCTCTGCCACTAAGCACGTTACATAACCCTAGTTTTGGACTGCGGCCCTTTAGCGAGATTTTGTGAGTGTGTTGTTTTTGGTTTTACACATTGTGCCTCTATTGTATATATGACTGATCTTGTGTAATACTTATATAAGAGATAACGTGGCTGTTTGTTTGTGTGTGATGAGGAAAAGGAGGGCTGCTCTGTCAGCTTGCTTGAAGAAGCATAAACAGTAGCAGCTTTGTGTTTCAGCAGTGTGTCAGTATTTATCCAGTAGCAATGACGGAAGGGGGTTTCTCTCACAGATAATAATACTGACAACATGCAGAGCAGACTTGCTGCCATGCAAGCTGTTGTGTTTAGCAGAAATCTACTGATAACTCTGCAAAATATCAGCTTAGAAAAGCTGGGAGTCTGTACAGAACTGAGTTTTGTTTTGTTGAGTTTTTATTTAGGATTTGAAATCGCATTATCAAAATTTGGGTGCTAGAGAGCGCATGATGAGTAATAAGGGATGACTCAGAAGTATGAATAAAATATGTCTGACCTTAGCCATATTTCCTAAATGAAAAATATATGAGCTATGAATTGCTGTTTACCATCTCCAAGCTCTGCCTTCAATCTTCAATTGTTAGCTGCGAGAATATTCTTCATAAAATGTTTAAGTCTTAGTGGATCATTCTCATTGCTTCATGTCAGTGTTTTTTGGTCGGCCTTTTAGGACAAATGGCTTTGAGAATATAAAACTGTAAGTCTGGGCTGGAATCGCATGCTCTGTCTGATCTTTTCTGCTCGTTGTGCACTATAAAACTCACATTAATTGTTCAGTACAGTTCAGTTTTATTTATAAAGTGTCAGTTCACAACAGAAATCACGCAGGTGTCAACCTCAGTAGTACAAGGAGGTGGTGCAAGACCATGTATAGGACCAGTACAGGGCAAAGTCACTAAATCTCCTTATGTCATTTCCCAAATATTTTATTTACATATTTCCTGTAGGACTGTGAATAGTACCTAAGACTCTTGAACATGTAATCAATCTGCATGAGCCCTTCTCTGTACCCCTTCTGTGCCACCCCACAGAAAAATGTTGGAAACGCCCCTGCTCCACAGTCATTTCATTTTCTGCCATTTCTGCCCATCGAGGTCAGACCAGGCCAAGCTAGACCCTAATCACTAACAGACAAACTGTGCTTTCACGCACAGAGCCCCGCTATAAAAGCCAGAAACAGCCGTTCTGCTGGTGGAGTCATGACGGAGAGCGGCGGGGCTCTGGAGCGCCTGAGGTGAGTACACGCGTAAAGACTCACCGGAGCTGCAACAACACGGTAGGAGACGTTTTGTTTGGGCCGACACATTTGGTTTTAGCTTCCAGAACTGATTATAGAGCAAAATGTTATATTGCTGAAAAATATCAATTTCATACTTTCAACTCAGGTTGTTTTAAATTATATATTCACATTAAGGCCATTAATGGTAATAATATTGTTGGTTGTAGTTTACATCCTTATTTTAATGCTTATTTTGTTTTAATATAAATTCGTTAGTCTGGATATTCAATTATTCCCGCTAAGAAAAAAATGAATTATTATCATTATTATTATTTTACTGCTGCTGTTGAGAAGCGATAGAAGGCTTTCATGTCTCTTCTCTTCTGTTTACATTGTATAAATAAATGAAGGAGCAACAGTGACAAACTTATAGGAATAAAGGATATTTTTAATGGAACAGAAAGGCAAACACCTGCATCATAATCATTTAATCCGCCCTGAGTGTTTGCCTCTCTGTTCCATCTCCAAATAAATAAATAATAATCCTGCAGGGAATCTGGCAAATAAAAACCGGGCTACTGTGGGTCACATTAAAAGCTTAATGGTGCTAAAAACAAAATGTTTTCTAACTTGAGAAATGAAGAATTTATTTGTTTTTGAAGAAAAGGATCACATTTACATGTTAGCAGAGGTGTGGACTCGAGTCACATGACTTGGACTCGAGTCAGACTCGAGTCATTAATTTTATGACTTTAGACTTGACTTGAAAAAATGTTCTAAGACTTGTGACTTGACTTGGACTTTTACACCAATGACTTGGGACTTGAATTGGACTTGAACCGGTTTACTTGAAAAGACTTGATATTTTACCCCAAATATAAAATTTAACATGCATATTATATAGAGATTGAAAATGTGACGTCATTCACGGGTAGAACCGCAAAGGATTCTGGGAACTCGTGGCAAGCGGTACTAGGCTTTCAATTGAAATCAGTTATACAGCGATAAAAAGAAACACAAAAATGTCAAGAAGCTGTTGTATTATTAACTGCAATAGCCGGTCGCATGACAGCCACGGGAAGCCGACGGGTAAAGAGATCGGTTGTTATCGGATTACGTCGTTGAAGAGAAATTGTTCGAGCCATGTTTCCGAAGTAACAAAGATGCGACGGATGGCCTGGATTGCAGCCATTCAAAGATCAAATATAACGTCCTAGAACACTCCAGCTCACAGGTTAGTCTGCTCCAAGCATTTACACGAAGGTCAGTCTGCTGTTGTAGTTAATGCGTCATTTTTCTTAACATAATTGGTGATATAGGTTACAAGCAAGTCTGGCGCTGAACAGAAATTGTCGCGCTATGCTCCTTTATTTATTGTGCATAAATAGTGAATTGTCCTGACACAATATTGCGTTTCGCTTCTGTTATTATGGTACATTGACAAAAACATATACTTTTATTCACAGGATAAAACAGGTTTTTTGTATCACTAATTGCCCAGTGCGATTACAGCATACAATATTATTGTCACTGCTACATTTCTGTGATGCTACCAGAAATTATTTCCACTACTAATTAATTACCGTTGAGCTCAAAGGTCCTATTAATAAACGGTTAAGGAATGTGTATTTATGAAGACGATTTGTGAGACTGGTAAACTTATGATACGTACGATGGTCTTTCGTTCTACACGGTGCATTTCAAGGTCCTGCACCCATCCGTCGGTAAACTGTACCTGGGCTTGTTGCAGTGACCGGAAGTTACTAAACTTCATGAGTGTATGCACTCACTCCAAGAACCGTATAATTATAAATATGCATATAAATATGCTAAGATGAGATAGTTGACTTCATCTAACTAGCAAATGTTGTCCAGGCTACGTTGGTGATGCAGTTTTTTTTTAATATGTATGATATTTTTGTCATGCGATTTTAAAGCCGGTCCTACAACCGCATCCAAGAATAACATGCAGCTTATCTCAGAACTGTCGGTGAAAATTATTCTTGGAGCTAGGTTTAATTGAGCTGCATTTTAAAGAGGTGCAATTTTACAATTTGTGTATATTTTCTAAGTTCACTATTTTGTCATGTGTTGAGAAAAACACAGATTAAAAATTACATGGTCTAATATTTACATTTAGCATAACTGCAACATGCTTTTTTTTTTTTTTTTTTAAAGACTCGAAAGGACTTGAAATTCAAAGTTTCAGACTTGAGACTTGACTCATACTTTTACACCAGTGACTTGAGACTCGACTCTGACTTGCCTGACATTACTTGAGACTTGACTTGAGACTTGAGGATAAAGACTTGAGACTTACTTGAGACTTGCAAAACAATGACTTGGTCCCACCTCTGCATGTTAGTGTGAGTCCAACTCAGGACCTTCTTCCTGTGAGGCAAAAGTGCGCGACAGACTTTTGAATGGCCAGCAGGGGGCGTCCTCAGCGGTTGCAAATAGAGTTCCAGTTTTATGGGGCTCAGGTTTCTTGCCCCGTGACCTAAACACTTTCCTGATAATTTTATGGGTTTCATGTTCACTTTTAGATTATATTATGTAGACGATATGTTCAATATTAGCAGAAAAAAATGATTTTCCAGGATCTGCTCACTGGATTTGTCAACATCAACTTTTTAGTGGATTTCACAGTGAAACTCTGTTTATGGTTTGTATCTGCAGTCGTGTTCATTTTGCACCCAGAACTCATAACCACTGAGGGCTGGAACATAGCTGGGCAGGTTTTGCCTTCAGCTCTGCTCCTTACACTGCATCTAAGATCTAACAACCTTTTTAAAACACAGCATGTCTCGTAAATAAAATAAGACCTCTGATTTTACATAAACTCTGATGTCTATTTACATTTTATGTTGTGGGTTAACCTTACTAACTATAGCTGCACACAGCAGTACATCTAAAATGTTTTCTGTACTTGGATTCCACATAAACCTTCAAATGTATGACAGTAGCACTGTTTTTGTGCACACGCTACAAAATCAAAAAGAGGCCCACACAATTATTGCACTGTGTGAAATTCTTGGCTCGGATGGTATCACATTGTTCCCAGATAGATCAAACAGACAAAGAAACCACTGTGATCTACAAACAAATGAGTCTGAGAGTCTTGGTGAAAGACTGATCTGGCCATGTGTGCCAGATCTGTGGCTCTGTCGGTGTTGTTAGTGTACATGCTTAAACATTATTACCAAAAAGCTAGCTTTCAGTCATTTATCGTCTGCAGCAAAGATTGATTTAATGTCAAAGTATGTGGTTCATTAAAATAAATTCATGAACATCTAGGTTGAAACCAATTAGAGTAGCTAATGAGACAGTGGATCTTTGGACCGCTCCCCATGGTTTTTATCTTTTTTAATTATCTGCAGGGTCTGCTTGACCCTCCAGAAGAGTCCCTGACCCATCATTTGTCCCGTTACAATTTGTATGCATTAATTTGCAGTTTTTGATCATTTATCATGATGTAATTAAGCAGATTTTAGTATACAGCAGCATCCTTGTGTGGTCAATTACAAATGCAATCAATCCAAAAGCTCAGATAGAAATTTAAAAGGCATTTGAAAGCTAAAAATAGAAATGAGGGCAGACTGTGCAGAGTGGGCAATTCTCCACACTGGTTCACGCCCTGAAGGGCTCTGTAAGCTCAAAGCCCACTGTGTAATTTTCTCACTGCAACTAATTACAAAAAAACATTAGTTTGTTAATCTGGTATGCACCATTAAAGCACGGGAAGTTGATAAAGCCTATTAAGTGGGATATTCCTTATTAGCTACCTGGAAGCACCATCTCATGATGAGGCCACGAGTCAAAATCTAGTTCATATTAAGTTGTTTAGTAAATATTATTAATGTTGTTTTTGTTAATATGCACCTGGTGCCCTTACCCCATCAGCCAGGGTAGGCATCTGTGATTTATTTATTTATTTGGACAAACACTAAAAACATCACACTTTCAGAAACTAGAACATCCACATACTTTTTTGAGCCATGCTTGACGAGTTAAATCTTGATTAGGCAGGTTAACAGTCTTAATATTACATGAGAAGAAAAGTCATATAATAGAATAGAATAGAATAGAATAGAATAGAATAGAATAGTATTTCCCTCCTTGTAGATTGCATTGATACAGTATAATGATAGTAATTCTCAGACCCCCTCAGCCTGAATAGTGTGAACTTGTTTATCTGCAGTGAAATAGAAAGTGAGCTTTCCTGTCACACAGTTTACAAAGCAAATTAAAGCTCAGGCCATGGTGCAGAGCAGAGAAAGGTTCGGTCCACAGTGGGTGCAAGCACAGAACCACTCAAGCTCAAAACTAACAAATGAGGTGGCCAACCTGCTCTACTCTCTCTCTCTTTTCAAATGCAGGTGAGCCGCACTCATCGTGACCATTTTGAAACCAACACATTGTCCATGTGTTATCTCCCCATTAAAAGGCCACAACCCCCTCTCACAGCATGTTTCCTGTCTCTACGCTCTCTTCCAGGAGGTGTTGCTTTCCCTGTAAACCACAGTCTCAGTCCTGGCCTCCATCGTGCTTCACTCAAGACAAAGCTATGACTGCCTTTAAGGGCATCTGGACCAAGGAGTTCTGGCGCTGTGTGGCGGCTGAGTTCTCTGCCATGCTGATCTTTGTCCTGCTTGGCCTCGGTTCAACCATCAACTGGGGCACTGAGGATCCCCACCCCCCCGACCTCGTGCTCATCTCTCTCTGCTTTGGTCTGACTATTGCCACCATGGTGCGGTGCTTCAGCCACATTAGCGGGGCTCATATCAATCCAGCGGTCACAGTAGCCATGGTTGTGACCAGGAAGCTGAGCCTGGCTAAAGCAGTCTTCTACCTCCTGGCCCAGTGTGTGGGAGCCACAGTTGGGGCGGCCGTACTGTACGGGATCACCCCAGCCGCTGTTAGGGGTGGGATGGGAGTCACTGAGGTAAGAGCAGGAGTGTGTGTCTTTAAATGTGTGACTATGTGTGACAGTTTTATTCTCCACTACCGACCTTTTGCCTGTGAATACATTCATCTGACTACATGCTCACGTGAGTGTGTTTTACTCACACAGGTGAATGACAGCATCTCTGTGGGTACCGCCCTGGTCGTAGAACTCTTCATCACCTTTCAGCTGATCTTCACCATCTTTGCCACCTGTGACCACAAACGTAAAGATCTCAAAGGTTCATCTGCTTTGGCTATCGGCCTTTCTGTTTGTGTTGGTCATCTGTTTGCTGTAAGTACCCAGACACCTGTGCAGTGATTCATCGTGATGTGGGAGAAATTCAGTTCATTGTAATCATGAACAGCTTATTATGTGAACATGTTACAGATTACTTTTTCAAAGCTCAGTTCACCGCAGAGTGGATACGACACTTCAACATCACCCTTTGGTTTGATGGAAAACCTGAAGCATGCATGCTGTGTTAATTCATAAGTGTTATGTAATAATTCTAAAGCAGAATCAAAACTATTCAAAGAGGAACCAACAGCATAAAGAGGAAGGTCCAGTTTAGTCTCTCACGTTACTGCAGCTGTGATGAAGCCACAAAAGCCAAGCTTCAATTATGTGATTAACTGTGTGATTTGTAGTGTAGAGATAGGATTTACATTATTGATGTATGTAATTTAGCTCCAGTGAAAGACTCCAGTGAGCACTGAGCTGTGACTGTTAGTGTGGACAGTGAAAGCACTTTGATTTGCTTGTTTCAGTCCCTCAGTCGGTTAGACGACTGAATGGTTACTGAGTGTTTTCACAAAGTCAGGAGAACAGGATGGAGCCAGATGTGACAACACTTGGTAGATCATCAGTTTAAGAGACAGGTCAGTCCTCCAGCTCACAGTAGTCATCGGTGCTTGAATTAAAGGCAGCTGACCTTCTTCTTAAGCTCATGAAAACGTTTCACTGCTTATCCAAGAAGCTTCTGCAGTTCTAAAAGCTGGTGGAGGTCTTTAACCACTGCTTGTGAGAGCTGAAGCATCTTCAGGCTCCTAAAACGAAGCCCAGCTGTCCTTAACTCTTACTTTTTGTTTTTAAGTCACTCAACGCCCGAGCCCCCCCCCTACTTGTCAGAGCTCCTCTCTGCCTATGCTCCAGGAAAACCCACGAGATCTAGTTCAAAACTATTGTTGTCCATTCCACGGACTAACCTCAAATCTCGTGGTGATAGATCCTTTTCTGTGGCAGGTCCCAGACTTTGGAATAGTCTCCCCTTTAATATTAGATCTGCTCAAACTCTTGAGCAATTTAAATCTTTACTAAAGACACACTTTTACGCTCTGGCTTTTAACACATTATGACCCAAGCATTTTGGATTTATCTGAATTAGTTAGTATTGTTTCAATTCTTCTATTTTATTGTTTCTATTGTTATTATTGTATTACACTGTAGTTTTTAATTTTATTGTTATTGTTAAGCACTTTGTGCAGCATCGGCTGTTGGAAATGTGCTATATAAATAAATCTGACCTTGACCTTGACCTTGACCTTAACTCAAACCTTTAAGGCTTGTTGTTTTGCTTGTGAGGTTCATAGCCTGGTTGTGACTGTTCCCTCAGATTCCCTTCACTGGAGCCAGTATGAACCCTGCTCGGTCCTTCGGCCCAGCGATGGTCACATGGTCCTGGGAAAACCACTGGGTAACAACATTTTGATTAATATTCAAAATGCAGAGTGAGTGCACCTTTTGCCATTTTGAAAGTAATTTCAGTCCCAAATATTTTTCAGAAATTATACAGTTAATGTGTGGAAATAGTTATAGGCATAAATTCAATAAGAATCTGCAGTTGCCCTCAGCTTTATGGAGCTTTGTAGGGAGTTTCAGGTCATTAAGAGTCTGGTCCACAATGCTTTGTTTTTATAGCGTCGTTTCCAGCAGCAGGCATGCTGTTTGACACTGTCTGCAAGGCAGCACACGGCAGCAACACAGCTGCATTGATTAGTGCTGTTTACAGGAAGTCTTCATAGCAACTGCAACAACAGCTAAACTGGAGACGTCTCCATACAGATACAAATAAATGATGTGTTTACCTGTTACAGTTTGCATCTTTATATGAGTTACAATGTGTTGTGTTTTTTCCTGTTCTTTAATCGTTCTTCGGCGGTTTAACGGCTTCGAGGTTACAGCTGACAGCAGGCCTTTGCGCTGCTTCCCTTGAAGCTTGTCCTGTGTGTTCAACCTCTGCTAATATTATAGTTCGTTCTTGGTTTGTAAAACATGGCCGTGTTCTAGCAGCAGACCTGTCCGTGTGTGTGATCGCGCACATGCTTCGACACATTCATAACGAAACTGAGAGGCCTTCAGCTGATCGAGGTGATGACGACCTTTGTGTCACTGCTGAACCTGATTGATTATGTTTGGATAAGTGAACATAAGAAAAAGAACTGTTTTGTCTGTTGGATTCGTACATCAGAGGCTGTAGTGGCGAATTTCTGTCCCAAGCTTTGAAAAAATCATTCTTCCAGTTCTTAATGTGAGCTGTTCGGATTTATTTCTGACTCGTACATACAAACAAAAACCGATTTGCTGCTGCAGCGCACACTCCCGTCCTGGCTCACTCTAACCTGCTACCACACATGCGCTGTAATGCTTTCTTACCCGACACAAACGCGCAGCATTTATTCTCTAACAACATGTTATACAAAATCAAACATGTAGCATAATAACTGAAACAGTATCAAACATTTCTCTATAGATGGGCTCTAACAGAGGTGCAGCTGATTCTGTTAGTGTTGGTGATTTCAACCCTTTTTGGATGCGATGGGGGATTTTGTACCAATGTGGCCAATGCCAGCTTTTTGTTTGGAAAGTTTTCTCCAACAACAAAGACGAATTCTCTCTGAGCTCTTTTCGACAATAAGCAGAGAAACTGAAACGAGTCTGCGCTGCTGTCCCGACGCCTCGTTAGTATTCTGGGTCTTTGTGTGCTCTTTCAGCTTTGAAGTCATTTCTTGTTTAGATTTTGATCTTGGAGATTGTTGTAGTCTCTCTCCTTTGTACAGCTTTGATATTCTTTCTGCTTCTCATCATTTTCACACAGCACTGTCTCGTTTCACAGGGAGACACTTTCTCTTTCATTTCCTCTGCCTTCGCACTTTTACCTGTACCTGCTGCTGTGGGGCTGGCATCGTGAACATGGCAGTCGCTGGATTGGATGTCACTGCTGTTTTAGTTTTAACTTTGTAACTTAAGACAGTTCGGTGCTTCTGGTATGGATGAGTCACGTCCCCTCCAGACTTTAAAAGGAGCGATTTTCAAAATTAAGAAACCAAAGAAGGAGATTGTGAAGTATGCGCTACACACAATGTGTCTGTATTTATTTGACAGTTCTGCACAGGTAACAGTCCGGTCCAGCTCTCTCTGCCGTCACTATATAGACAAAGAAAGAAGACCCTGTCATCACACAGTCGCCACCACCTGTGGCTCACCTGCCTCCCGGTCCCGCCCCCTTGAGCTCACTGCACCGCTTCCCCCCTGCAGCTGCGCCAGGCAACACTTAGACTTGGTTTAAAAGTAAAACTTTGTTCTAAAGACATTTTTGGCCTTCATGTGTAAATTTCTCTCGTCTCCAGCTGGTTGCAGCTGCACATCCCTGAGCCTGGCCCTGCCCGAGGAGGCTTCCTGTTAGAAAAGAGCTTTTCCTTCCCACCGTCTGCTCACAGGGGTTATTTGATTTGGGGGGTTTCTCTGTATTATTGTGGGGTCCTTCCCTTACAATATAAAGCACCTTGTTTTTGTGATTTGGTGTTATATAAGTACAATTGAACTGAACTGAATTTCAGAATTTTCTTCTTCAAATATCTCTGCAAACTTCTGACCAAAAGAAATGGGATGTTGGGTTTTCTCAGTGAGACGTGCTTCCCACTGCACCACACTGCCACGCTGGCATGCAGGAACAGTAAGCCAAAAATTCACAGTGTAACAGGACATGATGGGAAAATGTTCTGGATGCAGATGCTGCAGACAGTCTGTACATGTTTGCTCGGAGCTCCAAAACCAGAAGTTTGGAAACGAGTTCATTGTGAAGTCAGAATTTCTCTTAAGTGGTTTATTTGATCTGTTTCCACCTACGTGAAAAACAGGATCTGGGCTGGATTAATTATTGATTGATCATTATATTTCTGTGTCACAGCGCTGCAGGATACATCAGCCAAGCAGCAGGAAAAACATCAATGAGAAGTTTTGAATTCTAGCTCTACTTTAACAAGTACAGCCTTTAAATGTCTTTTTATCCTCATATTTTAGCCCTTAAGGCCGTTTCTAACATATAACATTGTAAGTAAATGGATATTTGAAGTGTTTTGTTTATGGCACAGCTTTTCATCAGTTTGAATTTATCACAGTAAACACTGCCTGCCAGTCCAGCAGAGATGTGAGTCCGTCACATAACTAGAATGTTTATTGTCATCAGTTCAGATGATGGTGCTCTCAGCTGTTAGCACCACTTTGTCCTTTTTGTCTTTCTGTGTGGATTTTCTTTCTATCTGTATCTTCACTTACATCAGTGGCCTGGTTCAGGCGATAATGGGCTGCCCGACACTTTCCTTAGATGCGGCCTGAGAAAACCACAGTCTCATTACTTATTCTGTTTTCTCCTTTTCTATAACAAATCTCTGCTCCAGTGTTTTTGTTTTGTAAGCTGAGACAGTGATGCAGCAGCACATCATGGCGAGGCATTTACACAAAGTTTGATTTTGTTATTAAAATAGAAGAAAAAGCACTTAATGACTGAAAAAAGAAGAAGGAAACGTAAAGAGCAGGATTTATCTCATATCTCAGCAACTGTTTTTCTGTGAATTTTGTACAAACGTTTAATTTTGTTGATCCTAGGACTTTGTTTCCAACATGATCTTTGATCTCAGCACTTCAGGAGTTAAATATGTGAATTCCTTTTGAACTTTACCTTGAAAATTGGAAATATCCTTCCTTTACTAAAACAAGTTTCTCTCGTAAATGTATTACTTTGATTTGAAAAGTTCTTTGTTGTCTTGGTTTGTGTTGTTTAAAGTCCCCGAGCTCTATTGAAATGAAAGCGCAGACCTTAGTTTGAGCATCCTCGGGATCACCTGTGTGTTCTGTGTTTTCCGTGTGCCAGGTGTACTGGGTGGGTCCGTCAATGGGTGGCACCCTGGCTGCAGCTCTTTATGAATACCTGTTCTGCCCCGACCCAGAGGTGAAGAAACGCGAGACTTTCGTGAAGACGCCCTTCACTGCTGCTAAACAACGCCAGGATTCAGCCACGGCCCAGGAGCCTCTCTTCACTGTCATGGATGTAGAAAGAGCTGAGAGGAGGGAGAGGGAGGTGTCTGGGGAGGTGCTGTCCTCTGTGTGACTAGAAAGAAAAGAAAGCACCAATGCTCCAAATGCTGCAGTCTGCTCCTGTAGACGGGCGCATTAAAACAGTCATGGTTGAAGCAGGAAGACTGAACACTTCACGAGGGGGGGGCTTCTTCTTTTGGCAACCAAAAAGCTTGTGTTGGCTAGTTTTAAGTAAAGGGCTGCAAGGCTTTCAAAAGAAATGCTGTAAATAAAAAGAAACTGCTGAAAGTGTGTGTTTGTGCTCATGTAATATGGATTTCCAGTTTTCTGTGTGGCAGGAAAACTGGGGACGTGAAAGACAAACAGCAACCATGAAGTGACCTTGTCCCACCCTCAGTAACACTCCGGGTAATATGGATGCAATACAACGTCAGTGCTGAGCTCCCTGCAAACAAACACTCTCTGATTCTCTCTCGTCTTCAGTCTGAGTGTCATTTCTGCCGACTTTCTGCCAGAAAACACTGACGCGCTTAAAAGTCAGCGCTCACAGCACGCGCACTCCGGTGTTTTATGATGTCAGCAGCCAACAACACTTGTTAGGGTCCAACATTAAGTTTTCATAACCTCAATCTTAATTTATTCATTGATCTTTCTGTTGTGCTCACAACATCAGGGGGTTGCAGTCTTCTTTTAAAGTGGCATCAAGTTCAACAAAAAAGAAAGACGACGCCCTGTGGAGCCTCCTCGATTTTTCAAAGACAAAAAACTGCATACCACATAAAAACATTTGACCCCTTTGAAAAAGGGAAACAGTGCTTCGCCAGCAGAGGTGAAGCGCCGCAGAAGGAGATGTGGCTCATAGTTTATCCAACAATAAACGTATTAATCCCGCTGTAACTGAAACTGGCTTCAGTTCAGCTGGGCCACAGCAGAGGCTGCTGATAACTTTATGCCTCATATCGCTGTGGACGAGGCCCTGAAGGGTCTCACGGAGAGCATCTTATTACAATCAAAACCATGAAAACTGTCCAAAGAACTCGATATATTGCTTCAACCGCTTCTTCACAAACATGATGAAAACATGCACTTCATGGAATGAGAGGTAGGTGGGAGCCGAGTGCTTTTCAGTATAAGAGGACGATAAATCCTGGTGAAGAAAGTACACCCTCAATTCAAGGACATGTTTCATTTAATCGTCAGACCTTAAATGACTTAAACACAACCTCAGTTCAATGACAGCAAATGTGACATTGTGCCACGTCTTTATTTATTTTACAAAAACTAAGTCAAAGTGTAAGAAGACCAGCACACGTCCTGATTCAGTGGCTTTAGAAACACCTTTAACAGCATTAATTTGAGGTTTTCTTACATCATTCATTCATTCGTTCCACCACGGCCGTGGTTCACAGTTCATGTGAAGTGTTTGAGTCCCTAAACACGGTGCTCTGTGTTACGGACAAATGACTTTGGTCTCACATTGAGGTTTGACAGTTGTGGTTTGCTCAGACTTTTACTGTGCTGCCATGTTTTTAGAGAGAAGAGTCGTTTCATTGTTCACTGTTTTTGTTGTTGTTGTTTTTGGAAATTTCTCCAAGAGTGGTGCAGTCTGAATTTTGTGAGAAGAATGAATATTTTCCTCTAATCTTGTCTTTCTCACTATAAGCGATAGATTTCAAATTACTTGCAGAAGGCCATACAACCTTTCCCCGACTGATAGGAAGGAGCGATGGCTTCTCATGACCTCAGGTGTGTTTTGTTCACCTGAGGTTGTATTTAACTAATTTCAAGACCTGCTAATGATGAGAACCGCTGATGTGAAGCTGTTATGGGGTAATGTGGCCTCTGACTCTGGTCCCTGTTGGCCCTCGCTGTGGTAAACCACAGTCGTTGCTGGTAAATTCTAGATTTGCTCTAAAATCTTATTTTCTGTCCGGGAGTCTAATGTCTGCAGTCTTGGTTTGGTTGTTTTGTGCTGAATTTGCAGGAGCTGTTCATGACACTGAAACATTCACTGTACCTATAGTGTAATAATCTATTAAACACTCAAGTCTGGAACATGAGCTGGATCTACTAAGCAGCACTGCTCACCAGCTGACTGGACTGCACGGTGGCCTCATTCCAACTATAAGAAACTGCAAAAATAAACTGTTAGTATCAGAGTAGCAGTAGAGCCTCTTATGGCCCTGTGACTGCAACACTCATTACAGAGCAGAACAACAAACTGCCAGATCAATGCAAAACTGCGATGTGTGAAGTTTGGCCTTGAGGCTTGAAACAGATTAAGTTTGCATTTAAAATGTGTGAGTTGTTGTGCTGATGGGAGGGAAGCAAATTTAAAAAGATTGTTCTTCTTAACAACTCTGCAATAAATCTCTGACGAACAGTTCAGCACAGAAAGTGCTTTTAATGTATGAATATAATACTGGCCTGCAAAAGATGCTCACCTCGTCACTGCTGTACTGACAGTGTGTTGTTATTGCCACAGCTTTCACAGCAAACAGGTGTACTGTTGCCCTCTGTTGGTAACAACAGCAGCGAGCACTGCTTTACAAGTTTCAATCTCTCGACCAGGATCGTCCCACTGCAGCCATCGAGGGCAGGAGTCCTGCAGGTTTCAGATGTGTCCTTGATCCAACACAGCTGATTTAAATGACTAAATGACCTCCTCAACATGTGCTGTGGTTCTCCAGAGGCCTGGCAATGAACTGTGTTGACGCAGAGTGAGATCTAAAACCTGCAGGACACCGGCCCTCGAGGCCTGGAGTTCCCCACCCCTGCTCTCGGCTATGAAGTGTAAATGAACACTTGTTGGATGTGTTTTCACTCATGTATTGCTGAATAATATTGCACAAGTGTTGTAGACACTGTGCACCTAAAAATGATTTATAATAAAAATGTATGATATTGAAATCCATATATTTAAATATTTAAACATTCTTTGCCAAAAACAGAATAAATAACGTATTTGTTGTTCTTATCTGTACCTGATCAAACTGACCAAGTGATGGAATCAATCCTGAAACTGTGTGTTTAGCTTCAAAGAATAAGATGTTGTCAATCACGTCAAAAACAAATCTGTGTTATTTTAAAAGAAACCACCTGCAGGATTTAGAAATCAGGCATTCGGGAACAAATGATCCATCATGTCCACACTGCTTTTATAAACACGATGAAGCTCATGTGCAAGTTCAATGAGGAAGAGTCACTCGTCTGTTTCCCAGGTGTTGGCAGCTAATCTAAGCTTTGCATCACTTCCACTTTCCCACGCTGTCAAGACGATTGTGACTTCTCCAATCAGCTTTCTGCTGACCGCGTTTAGGCCGATCAGCCTTCACTCCACGTGCTTTAAAATCTCAGAGTGCATCTGTCATTCTCCCACTCGGTCGCCTCCGTGCAACCGACGTCCTGGGAAGAAGGTGGAGTGGGTCCTGCCTTTATCCCTGTCACTGCTGGTCTTTCTAATGATCTCTCCTCATTGAACCATACTTCACTGTGATGTTCACAATGAGGTGACTTACCAGAAAAAGTAAAAACTCAGTGTGTACATGAGTAGATTGCATGATTGAAAGTTACAAAAGTTTTAGACATTAAAACCGTTCTCAGGTACAGAACGAGGCACCCACGTCCAGTTTAGTGCAGACGGCTCCTGCAGAGGCACCACTGGTTTTTATTTTAGGCTTATCTATTAAAATGTACTACGTGACTCTATCACTAAGCACCCAACCCTCTGCTTCACACAGATGGATGAATACTTGATTTTTTAAATCTTTAAATATAGTACAGAACTGTCAGTTCCGCTGTTCGCTGTGTCTTGGGTTAACAAAGCATGGCAAAGCAGCTGCTATCAAATTGTTAATTGCTGCCTGAAATGATAAAACATCTGTGAAAACATTTAAAAGCTTGTTTGTTCTCTAAACTCTTTGTCTGGACATTAATCAGACCTCAGAAAAATCACATTTATGCCTCTATTGTTCTATTTCTATGTTATGGTTACTTTGAAATGACTGAATATGTTTGTCTGCTATAAATAAACGTGTCTGTGAGGGATTAGTCAGAACCACATGATTCAACTGTGACTGTAACACTGTATCTGTTATGCTGCTGTTCCATCACCGTCTCCACCACAGACACTGTGTTGTGTTTTCTGAGCTTTGTTTGTTTCCTTGCTCGCTTGTTGTGATGTTTTGAAGCATTTTTTGAAGCGTTTGCTTTTTCTTTTGGTGGCCTTATCATTAGCTGCTCAAACAAAGGGATCGCTCAGTTTAGTAGCTCAGAGGTAAAAATCAACCCTGTAAATCCTCATGTACCATATGTGATACAGGATTTTTGTACACTCTTGATACTTCTGTTTCAAATATTTTTATTGAGAGCAAGTATCATGATTGTAGTTTTTACAAATTGACATAACATAACTTATGCTCCTTTTTTTCTAAACTAACAAGGCAAATAATTAAACAACACCAACAAAAAAAAAAAAAAAAAAAAAAAAAACCCGCAGTCACCCATAAGGGGTCCCAATACCCCGGCTGTCGGCAAAAGGGAAGAGAAACAAGTAAACAAAGTTTTATATTTTCCCAAGGTATATAAGTAAAGGGTGCCAGATTAATTCAAAATCTTTTACATTGTCATTCATACTATATCTTATTTTTTCAAGGTGAAGAGTGTTTATAAGTTCAGTAAGCCACATTTTTAATACAGGAGTCTCATTGCCTTTCCAAAGCTGCAGGATCAATTTCTTTGCAATAATCAAAGCATATGCCATAAACCTTTTTTGAGAGTGTTGTAAATTTTGTGTTTCGTTGGAAATCCCAAAGATGATTACTGTCGGATTTGGTTCAATCTTACTTTTAAAAATATTAGACATATAAGTAAAAATATCATACCAAAAACCCTGAAGCCTTGGACATAGTGCAAAACAATGTAACAGATTTCCATAGTGTATCTTGCATTTTTCACAGAGGGGGGAACACTCTGGATACATTTTGTGAAGTTTTTCCCTTGAATAGTGTAGTCTGTGTATAATTTTGTACTGAATTAAACAGTGACGGGAATTAATAAAAGGCGTATTTATGTTGTGTAAGGCCTCCTGCCAGAAATCTTCTGATAGGAGAGTCCCAAAATCTTTTTCCCACTCCTCTTTGATTGAAGTAGTTGAAGGTATACTCATCTCCTGTATTGAATTATAAAATAATGAAATTCTCTGTTCAAACCCCCTTCCATCACTAAGACATCTGTCCAAAGGATCGGACGATATGTTTTCAAATTGTGGCAGGTATGTACGGATATAGTCTCTTAGTTGAAGATATCTAAAAAAATGACTGTGAGGCAATCCAAATCTATCTTTTAAATGTTGGAATGACATAAAAGTATCATTTAGGTATAAATCTTTTAATTTACAAATTCCCAATTCCTGCCATATATTGAAAGCTCCGTCTACACATGATGGAAGGAAAGAGGGGTTAGCTGTAATGGATGTACACATTGATAGTTTTTTCAATTTGAAGTGCTTAATTATTTGTCTCCAAATTTGTACGGTATTATAAATCACTGGATTCGAATTGTAATATGAGTTTGTCAAAAGAATAGGAGAGAGTAGTATTCCACCAACACAGTAAGGAAGGCAATCCTCCCGCTCCATCTGTAAGCCGTTAGGGAGTATTGCTGTGTCATCCAATAGAAGGGAAATTATTCTTAAATTTGATGCCCAGTAGTAGTACATAAAGTTAGGTAGTGTAAGTCCACCAAGGGATCTATGTTTGCATAAGTGGTCTTTTTTTATTCTATGTGTTTTGTAATTCCATATAAATGGCATAATGATGGCGTCCATCTTTTTAAAAAAAGATTTGGGCAAGAAAATTGGGATGTTTTGAACCAGATACAAATACTGCGGGAGGAATACCATTCTTATTGAATTCACTCTCCCTATTAAAGAAATAGGAAGTGTCCTCCAGTACTGAATGTTATTTTTAAGTTTCTCCAGTAAGGGAAGAAAATTCTCTTTCATTAGGGAGCTGTATTTTTTTGGTATTGTAATGCCCAGGTAAGTGATTTTTTCATAGGTTATTTTAAATGGGAAAGATGTAAGCCATTGTTTATTCTCTAATTTAATGGGCAGTATTTCGCTTTTTCCCCAGTTAA